>NW_024412403.1:60305317-60373538 GCF_014898765.1 Herpailurus yagouaroundi
TAGAATGAAAAATTTAGGAGCACTCTTAAATAATAAAATAAATATTTTATTTAGACAGTTTTAGACAATCCGGTCTATAAATACGTATAAGAATTCAAGATCCTAAAACATGAAAATTATGCCAGCATCAAGCTCGTGTCTAGTAGAATTGTCATTAAAAGATGATCATTACCTGCACTGTCATTGTCCTTGCTCATTTTTGGCCTTAATCCGTTGCTTGGTGTAACCAGAGTTCTCATTTCTGCATTTACACATTCCAAAAAGACAAACGGGGTAATCAGAGGAATACACATTAGTATTTCTGACTCCTACCTAAAATCACACTTTTTTTCACTTTCTTCAGGCCATGTTTGGATTGCAGTTACCAATAAAAACATAAATTATGACAGGCAAGCAAGTCTCAGAACAATTTGCCCCAGGATGAATTTTTGACCTGAACTTCCTACCTGTTTGGAATACCCCTACTTTAGATCCAGAGTGTCTGCACCCTCCTGTGTTTACATTCATGTCAAAGTATTTCTTTTTTTTTTTTTTTTTGTTTTTGTTTAAAGTTTATTTTACTTTCTGAGAGAGACAGAGAGAGAACAGGGGAGGGGCAGAGAGAGAGGGAGACACAAAATCCGAAGCAGGCTCCAGGCTCCGAGCTGTCAGCACAGAGCCTGATGTGGGGCTTGAACTCATGAACTGTGAGATAATGATCTGAGCCGAAGTCAGTCACTTAACCGACTGAGCCACCCAGGCACCCCTCAAGTCAAAGTATTTCTTCATTCTGGCTTATATGCATTTAGTCTACCTCCAATTGTGAAGAAAAGGGGTGGAGGAGGGTACTATGTATTACAGACTGTTTAGGCACCATTGAGTAGTTCAAGAAAGTTCAGTAGTGATATATTCATTGGGTTCTAGTATGGAACAAAAAAGGATATTTCTAAGCATTGTTTAAATTACATTGTAAAGACAACTGACTGTTAAGTTCAAATTTTGCAAGGCAAGCTCTAAGTGGGAATTGCCAATAAACATTTTTTGAGCGGCAACTCCTGGCAAAGTATTCACCAGGCATAGAGACATCATAGTAAACGATGCCCTCTACTCTCCAAGAGCTTAAGATCCAGATGAAGAAGCAGCTATGTACATAATTATAAGGTAAAGTTTTCAGAGTGGTGACAGAAGTATACATAACATCAAGGAGTTAAAAAGAAGAAATGTTTAAGAGAGCAAGGGTAGGAGATTAGGGAAGACTCCCTACAACAGATGATATTTGAACTGCATCTCAGTAGATGAAGAGTTCTGCAGGAAGATAAAAGGAAATCTTTTTGCACACAGAAAGAAAGTCATTTAGAAGAAGATATGAAGCCACATCGTATTTTCAAGGAATTACAAATAGTTCAGAATTGCCATTAAGTGGGAAAAAAACAGATGTATAATTAGAGTTTAGGTGAGATAGTGGCAGGTTCTCACTGTGGAAGGCACAAAATGCCTAGAAAGTGTTCACAAGGAAATGATACACTTCTAGTACATCTACAGTAAATGTACCTGATCGGCAAAGAGACACATTTTAGAGTAAAATTTAATGCACAGTGTTTTTCTGGAGAAATTTTGAATCCACGGCTCCCATTAACGACCATTTTCTTCAATAAAACATTGTTTTAAAATAACAATTTTTGAACACTTACACTAGGAAGAAACTTGGGATAACTAGCAGATGTTATTTATTACAGCCTCTCCATGCTGACAGGTATTTTTAACCTCATTTTACAGATAAAGAAATGCAGACTCAACAGTAATGAAGCAGTTTGGCCAAGGCCACCCACCCAGCTTGTCAGCTGCTCTAATTGCCCAATTATTCTTATGCAACCAGGTCCTACCTCAGTGTATAGAAAGCAAAGGCTGGATCCTAAGAAATACACTAGGATAAATACACTACCCAAATCAATCCAAATTAAGAGAGTTGAAGAAACAAGCCCAAATCATGTTGTGGGGGAAACACTGAGAGACAAAGATCAGAAAGAGCACATCAAATGACAAGTCCATGGAATTAAGATTATAATGGCCTATGAACACAACCATTATGAATTCTGGATCTGAATGGAAATCATTCAGGAGGGTCGAAATTCGTGGGCCATCACTCCCTCAGTAGACTGTAAGCTCCATGAAGGTAGGGAGTTTCATCTATGTTTTTCTTTCCACATGCTTAGATGAGTGCTTTGCACAGCTACCTGGCATGTAGCTAGCTCAAGCTGCATTAAAAAGATAAAAGTCAACACAACTTTATAGCAAACTGTAACAAGATATGGACAGTTAGTTTGCAGAAAGAAGTACAAAAGTCTCTTAGTCATATAGAAAGATACTAAACATTATTCATAGCAAAAGAAATGCAAATTAAAACTATACAGAAATACCATTTCTCACCTATTATGCTGCCAAATTCTAAAAATTTGACAATACTTTGGAGCTATAGTGAGATAGGCATGTCGATAGGCTCATGGGAATGTAAAATGTTACAACTTCAACAGAGGAAAATTTGGAAAAATATAGCAAAATTACATATGAATTTTTCTTTTAACCCAGCAATACCAATTGTCAGGATCTATCCTAAAGATACACAGGCAAAAGTATGAAAAGAATATATGCACAAGACTCTTCATTACAACATTGTAATTGGAAGATTTTTAGAAGTAACTCAATGGCTATTCATTGGGGATTAGTGTTCTAAACTATGGTACATCCAGAAAATGAAGCATAATGAAACTTTTAAAAGAATGAGGGGTAGCTAGGGGCTCGTGGATGGCTCAGTCAGTTAGGCATCTGACTCTTGATTTCAGCTCAGGTCATGATCTCATGGTTAATTGGGCTCCATTCTGATGCTCATAGAGCATCGGGCTCCATGCTGATCAATGTAGAGCCTGCTTGGGATTCTCTCTTTCCCTGTTTCTCTGCCCCTTCCCCACTCACACACCTCTCTCTCTCAAAAATAAACAAATAAACTTTTTCTTAAGTTTAAAAAAAAAGAACAAAAGAAAGCTCTATAAACTATTATGGCGTGATCTCCAAGAAGTATTGTTAAGTGAGAAAAGCAGGATACATAAAATTGTGTATATTACACTACCATTAATCCCATGGGAGGGATACATGTGTGTTCTTTCTTTCCTTGCTTATAATTTCAAAACTAAATGGATATAATGGGAACAGGAATAGAAATAATATGTCTCTGAATATACCTGGTTTAATAGATTTGACTTTGGAATTAGGTAGCCATTTTACATAATTAGAAAGCGTAACCAAATATTTGGGGCATCTGGGTGGCTCAGTCAGTTAAGCATCTGACTTTGGCTCAGGTCATGATCTCCCAGTTCATGGGTTTGAGCCCTGCGTTGGGCTTTGTGCTGACAGCTCAGAGCCTGGAGCCTACTTTAGATTCTGTGTCTCCCTCTCTCTCTGACCCTCTCCTATTCACGCTCTGTCTCTCTCTTTCTCTCTCTCTTTCAAAAATAAATCAACATTAAAAAAACTTTTTTAAAGAAAGCATGACCAAGCTATTTGTAAGCACTAAGATTATAAAGCAAAGTGAAACAAATGTACCCAACTGCATTTGTTAGAATTGGTTGCATGACCACATAGAGAGCAGCTATTCCAACTGACTTTCAAAACACAGCAATTTGACTGTGTGCCTCTAGTAGATTTTAACTTAAGGATAAATTGCAAAAAAAAAAAAAAAAAATCTTTAATTATCTCCAATAATCATATTGTTGGTGATAGTAGAAACTACACTGGAAAATATTTGGCAGTTTTTTAAAAAGTCAAACACGTGGCCACCATATAACCTGACCATTTCAATCCTAGATATTTACTCAAAAGAAACGAAAATATATGTCCCCACAAAGACTTGTGCATGAATGTTCATAGCACCTTCAATCATAATAGCCAAACCTGGACACGACCTAAATACCAATCAACATGTATACGGAGAAATTGTCCATACACTGGAATAGTACTCAGTAACAAAAGGAACACACAACATTGATGATTCTGAAACTCATTCTGTTGAATGAAACAAGCAGACACAAAGAGAATACAGGATACACCACACGAAAGAATGCTACTAACATAAAATGCTAACTCATCTGTGGTGCCAAACAACACATCAGTGGTTGCCTGCAGATGAAGACAAAGGCAAGGATGGACTGCAAACATACATGGAAGAATATCTGGGGAACAATGAAAATGTTCTGTATCTTGTTTGTGATGACTCACAAACTGTAACTTTTGAATAGATGCACTTAATTGTACACAAATTGCCCCTCAGTTTAATTAAATACAGTATCAGAAACATGAGATTTTAACACATGTAACATTAGAAGATGCATCCACACAAACAAACACAAAACAAAATGCAGGTGGAAAAACCCTTGACACTGAAAACAATGTTTAAAAAAAAACCAAAACTTTTCCATCTAAGTCAAAAGCATCAGTAGAAATAAGATTGTTTTGTGATTTTAGTACAAATGAAACCTCTTACTCACTTTGAGCACCAGAAGTTTCCTTTCCCAAATCATCATTGTCATATGCCTGAGAAAGCATACACCATCCACCCACATAGCAGACATTGTATGGGCATGACTGTGCAAAGCCATACTCTAAAGGCTTCCTCCAGTGAGGGGGGGGGGGGGGGACGGCTCTCAGGGGGAAAAAGAAAAAAGCTCTCAGAAAGAGCACAGGTTTTTTTGTGTGTGAGGTTAAACAGTTTTTAACTATTCTAAAATCCTGTGGTTGGCTGTGTTCTCCTGACTAAAAAAGTGAGAGATAGGCATTGTTGATAAATCTCCACTCCCAATAAAAACTTCTGTGTGAGTAACTGTTAGTAACCTAAATAGAACGTGGACTGTGTGATACTCAAAAAGTTTCTACAGTTGCTAAGATTCGTGTATTATCTCTAAGGTGTGGAAATGGGAAACAAAAAAAGTTAAAGATTTCTTGCCTTTTCATTCATTTGGAGGTTTTTCAGGGAGAATGCAAATAAAGCAGGGAGGAGGCTAATACAATGAGTTTTAAGCTAAAAGAATGCTTTAATGAGGGCAAAACTGGAGCCTAAAATATTTGGCTATGCTCTAATAAGATACTCATATCTGTGCAAAAAAGAATCGTGTGGTATAGTTTTATTTTTACATTTCTTTTGACATTTCTTTCTAGGACTTGGGGCCTCAAAGCCAGTACTAACTAATTAGAAGTCATTCTTATTGCTTATTATGGCCTTTGTAAATTTTATTGATATTAATATTTAATTAATTTACTACTTTAAAAAATATAACACAGAATACATTGAAATATATTTCAATACAATGAAATCTGTGGGAATATTCTGATATCTTACTCAAGGAAAACCAAACAATAGAGTTACTTCACTCTTCATTTGATGTTTCAAGCTTTCAAACTTCAAAACTCTGCAAGTTATTATAACAAATACAGTGCTGGACCATCGTGGGTCAAGCATTGGCTGCAAAACAGGAAGGACATGAGTTTTACTTCTTACTCTGCCTTCCTGAATCATTTTAGGTAATTGAATAAATGCATATGCTCTAGTTTTCCCCTCCACAAAACAGACTATCATTCTTAATTAATAAGTAAAGAATAACTGATGAAAGGGATTCAAAGCACATTGCAAACAGGTATTAAATCCTCAGGGTATTAAACCCTGAGTATACTTCACCAAAGATTCAAGGTTTCATTTAAAATAAATGCAACTTTGAAAAAAATAAGATAAAAAGAGACTGGGAGGTAAACCATAAGAGACTCTTAAATACAGAGAACAAACTGAGGGTTGCTGGAGGGGTGTTGGGTGGGGGGATGGGCTAAACAGGTGATGGGCATTAAGGAGGGCACCTGCTGGGAGAAGCACTGGGTGTTATATGTAAGTGATGAATCACTAAATTCTATTCCCGAAATCACTATATGTTAGCTAACTTGGATCTAAATAAAATTTAAAAAATTTTTAAAAGAGAAAAAATTAAACATTACAGGAGTTTTCAAGGGAAAAAATAATAAATACATAAATACATAAATAAATAAATATTTTCATTACTGAGCCTGAAAAATAAAATAAGATAAACTAAAATAAATGCAACTTTGAGGCTGAGACCTTAATCATACAAAGACTCAGAAACTCAAATTACATTGCCTGAACAACCTTTATTTAGCTACACTAAGCACATAACTTTTTCTAATCAGCAGTACAGTAAAGTCAGTACAATACAGAAACCTTAACTTTCAATCTGGCTCCAGAAAGCTTTAAATACCAACCTTAACATTTTAGTTAGTAAATATTTGTGTTGTATTTTATAAAAATGCATATTGTGGATGTAGGTTAGACCTAAAAGTATTATTTCCCAACAGTTACAAATGGATTCAATGAGAAGTTGTGGAATTAAATTGTGTCCTTTCTCAGAGGTCTTGAGAATGAATTGTCACCCAAATAGGCTAACTGTATTTCTGCTCTGATGAAGTGGTTTTCACATTGTGATCTAGGAACTAGGGAAAGTCCATGATATTACACAAAAAAAATCCATGAACTTCATAACTTTTGGAGAAGGGAGCCTAAATTATAATTTTATTTCCGATATATAATTGAAAAGCAGTATCATCCTGTAGGAATAATTGCAAGCATCACCAATTTTCCCCAAAATTCTGTTATTTATAAATAGCAAACAAGGAACGCTTGGAATAAAAGCTCATGTGAACCTTTTCTCTACTAATAGTACCTGAAGACAAATGTGTTAATGTTATGATAAATTTTGGAAATAAAGGAAATGTTTTCTTTTCTGCCTACTAAGATAAGGATCAGATTATGATCACAGTAGTTTTCGTTCAAATGGCACCTGAGTGAACCCCTATATTAGAGCTTTTGGACTGGTAGAGGGAAATTGGAAGCTACAATAATATTCCTTAATTATTTATTCAATTACAATGGTTAGGCACTTAATAAATCCCTATTTATCATGGAATTTCCATCTGCTGGGGACAATAGACATCAACCAAATAAATAATTATGTGAAATTGCAATAGCGATAAATGAAGTGTGAAAAAATGTATCATGAGCAACTTATCCTAGTATTGAGGTGGTGGGCGGCGCCCAAGATGGTTCCCAGTGTTCTCTCTTCTTAGTGTTCATGTCTGTAAAACTTTCTCCTTGAAAACAAGAAAGTTCTTGACTGTGGATTAGACTCACTCATTCACTTAACAAATAGAATATAGCAAAGTGATAGATGTCACTGTTGAGAGTTACTTATAAAAAGACTGTGGTTTCTGTCCTGATGTGCTCTTTCTCTCTCTTTCTCTCTCTCTCTCTCTCTACCCCCCCCCCCTTACACATTCTTGGGTTTCTGTGAGAAAATAAATATTTGTTTGGGGATAATTTATAATGGAACAATAGGTAATTAATACAAGATCCAATAGACAAGAAGCCGATTGAAAGAGAGAAAGAGACAGAGACAGAGAGAGAAGAATACCCTAAATAAAAGTACTATTATGTGCAGCAACATGTGCCTGGACGGCCTATAGACAACTAGGATCTGAAGAAAGACCAGGATCAAAAAAAGGGAATCTCATCTTTTGCTATTATGCTATTTCATATCATGATTTCTGAACTTTTTTTCCTGGGACAAATGTATCTTCCTGCGGAAAGAGAACAGAAAAGAAAAACAGAAGATTGCCATTTTAGCAATATGAAATGTAACATGTTTTTAAAATGAAAACTTTCTTCTTCATTTGTATTAAAGCTTAATATTTCAATGATCATGAATCCTTCCTTCTGAAAAAGAAAGAAACTGAAATGCAAAATAAGAGATTTCTTATTTTAAAGTCATATTTGTTATTTCTGCACTTGGAGTTTTTCCAAGGAAAAAAACTATTTTGAAAGCATTTGAAATTTTAGGATAGGGGCACCTGGGTGGCTCAGTCAGTTAAGCGGCGGGCTTCAGCTCAAGTCATGATCTCGCGGTCTGTGAGTTCGAGCCCCGCGTTGGGCTCTGTGCTGACAGCTCAGAGCCTGGAGCCTGTTCCAGATTCTGTGTCTCCCTCTCTCTCTGACCCTCCCCTGTTCATGCTCTGTCTGTCTCTGTCTCAAAAATAAATAAATGTTAAAAAAAAAAGAAATTTTAGGATAAAAATTATTTATGTTAATGTGCTATAACTACAAACTTAAACATGAGTAAATCTCAAACATAATATTCAGCAAATGAAAGCAGCTATAAAATAATATACACAGTATGATATCATCTATGACAATACAAAAAAAAAGCAAAATAGATGTCATTGTTTGGGGCCAGATATATATATATATATATGGCAAAATATAAAGAAAGGCAGGGAATGATCATTCCAAAAAATATGGCTACCCTTACAGCAAAGGTTGAGGGGTATAATTGGGAAAGAATGGGCAATAGTCTATTTCTTAACTTACGTTAACATTCACCGTACAACTGTTCTTTGAAATGCACGTATGTAATGCACTCTGCAATATATACATTAATATAAAAGAAAATTAAAATAGTAAGTTCAAAAAACACAAAAAGTATAATTAGTACTTACATTTTTTTTGACATAACAATGTGAGCAATTGATCCTTGTATCATAGCGTCAAGGATGCTGTGTTCTTATGCTTTAATTTATGAAAGTGATTTACATTTTCAAAGGTATTAATGTGGTAGCAGACAACACCTAATTAGGTGTTCAATAAACAAAATAATGGGTGGAAACCCAAAGTTCTAACAAAGACAAATTCAGAAAAGCACCAAAATTAGAGTAAGAAAATCAACTAATATTTTGGTTCTTCCATTTATTACCTCTGCAGTCTTGCACAGATTACTCCCTGAACCTCAGTGCTTCATCTATACATATAAGAATGTAGTATCTGATAACAGTAGTCATTCAATTCATAAAGGGAAGGATAATTATTCATATCATTGATAAATGGTATTAGGAAAACTAGCTTTTCATTTAGAAAAAAAACAGATTCCTATCTCACTTCTCACACAAATATAAATACAATGAACCAAAGATTTAAATAATAGATAATAGATAGAAGATAGATACATAGATAGATAGATAGATAGATAGATAGACTAGAAGAAAACACAGATAATATATACATTTTTTTATCTTAAATGGGACATGGAGTGAGTAACATCTCAGTTTGCCAGGGAATGAGGGGGTTCCTGGGACAAAGGACATTCAGTGCTAAAACCAGGAAAGTTCCAGGCAGACTGGGACAGTTGTCGCTGTAAGTAAAGAAACCTTTTTTAACCCTGGTACAAAATAGAAACTATAAAAGAAAATATTGAGAAAGATGACTATAGAAATAATTTAAAACTTCTATATGGCAAAAAAGAAAAACAATGTGTAAGCTAACATTAACAAACACCTATGGAATATTGTGAACGTTGATGTTAAAAAAGGCTAATATCCTCAAAAAAATATACAGAAAACACATAAACCAATAAAAAAAGAGATGGACATCCCAAATGAAAAATGGGCAAAAGATATGAACAGGACAACAAAAGATAAAGTTAAGTCATATGTTGAAAATTGGCTTAGCTGGTAACTATAATTATGCTCTTCAGATACAATAGAGAGAGAGAAATACAACACCCAGATGGTTTACAAAAAGGAAGAGTGAGAAAAATTTAAGTAACAAGCTCTAAAACATAAGAATTCAATAACGAATTCAATGGATAAATAAAATTTAGAAAGAAAAAAGAATTGTGGTAAATAATAAATTTGACCCTAGTTTCCACAATGATATCATCACAAAGCCTGTATCAGTGGGTTAGGACACCATGCTAATAAATCGCATATTGTTGGGGTAATTTTTTTCCAGCAGTTACCATCACATAGCTTTAAACCAGTTAATAGAAACAGATTTGGTCCCTGACCCAAGACAGATGTACAAATGTGTATTAGTGATCACAAGAGACAATGTGCTGAGTGGATAGTGAATATCCGTGCATATTGATATACAGAGATATATTTACTAGGATATTAATTCCAGCTTAGTTCTTAATTCCAAAAAAAAACCCTGAAAACAACAAGAAAGTTGTTGATCTGTAAGGCCTGATTAAATAAGTTTCAAAAATAGTATCTATGAAAGATACTTGAAAACTGCAAAATTATAATTAAGATACCATCTATTGAATGTAAAATTCAGACCCAGGTTTAAGTGCTTTATATACAAAATTTAACTTAATCCTCACAACAATCCTAGACACTAGGTCAGGAGTGTTGGGTAAAATCTCCCAATTTTAAAGTATTGGCAACTAATTCAGATTTTTTAAAATGTTACATGAACCAACTGAACGTGTCTGCAAGCCAGGTCTCGCCCATGGGCTGCCAAATTGCAGTCTCTGAGGTGGAAATTAGAGAAGAGGCCTAAGCCAGAGTGGGAAACATTCATAATGAGGAAGCTGTTGGAGGAAGCAAAGGTAGCAAAAACAATGAAGAGAAAAGAAATGCAATGCCTTACACCAGGGAGGAGATTTCAAGAAAGGAATCATCAAAATCAAATCATTCAGGAAACATCTTAAAGTAAGGACTAAGAGTGTGATTTTCTAACAAGAAGGTGGCCAGAGACCTTTAGGAGCTGTAAGAGAGTAGTGTTAGTACAGAGGGATGAATGCAAGATTGAAAGGAGCCAAGCAAAAGAAACTCTCAACAAAGGTAGACTTATTCTTTCAAGAATCTCAGCCTTGGAAGTATGGGAGAATGACAAGTGGCTTTCTCTTTTCGTGTCAAACCTGAGAGAGAGTGCGGGATGATATTTGGAACTGAGAACCAAGAAGCTATCTGAAAGAGAAGAGCATAGCATACTTGAAGATAGAAAGAGGGAGAGCTAGAACTTACAAGGCAGACAGTAAAGCAGGATCCTAGAAGTACCGGCAGGACATGAGGCCAAAGAGGGGTCGGGGGGTGGGGGGCAGTGCTTTTGAAAAGACTGACACTTAGTCTCTAAGACAGAAGCAGAAAGGGCAAAAGAAGTTACAGACACGAGAGACATTTTGAGGAAGCTCATGTTGACAAACGTTTTCGGAGAATAACTACTTAGCATCAGGTAGCTGTGCAGAGCTCTGGCAATGCAAAGGGTAAGGTCTCCACTCTCAGAAGGGTCATCATTTGGGGAAGCTAAAGAAGTCCACATTGGATGATAGGTAAGTCAGAAGTGAGCAGCCATCTGCTGAATATGAGAGACAACGGGAAGAGTTTGGGTGAAAATTACCTAAGACAGTGTTTAAATCCAGGCTCCCAGCAGAACTACTTGCAAAGATTTGTGAAAGCCAAGACCTCAGACTCTGTACCCTAATAATTCCAATTAACTAGGTCTGAGATGGCATCACAGCATCTTTAATAATTTAGGCTATACAGGTGATTCTGTCAACCAGTTTATGTACTGGTTCAGGATAATCCTTGGGGAACATCTAGGAGGGAGCCAATGAACGATAGATTGAGTGATTTTTTTGGAGAAGAAAAGTCACTAGGTTTCATTATGTTGACCTGGGCATTTTTTCCAAAAAATTATCAATACCATAAAATGGATTCTATAGCCAGATATTCTCATACAATAGTTAAACCTTTGGGAAAGGGTAGTATTTCAGGGCAAACTAACAAAATGGCAAGGAAAAAGAAAATAAATCATTAAACAACTTACAGCTCACATGTGCACACACCCAGTTTGGAGAAGTGCCTTTACTGAATCACTGAATATTCTCAAATGATACCCTTTGAACACACACAGGTTTCCCCCATGTTGATTGAAAGAAAAAAAAATGATGCTGCTTTCTCCTTCTAGCTATGATCCTTTCTCCTTTTGTTACTGCCAAGTGTCTAGAATTGAGTGGTCTGTGACCACAGGCTCAATTTCCTCCACACCCACTCTCTCCTCAATACCAGCAACCTTGTGGTTCCTACACCTTTCTATTCAGAACACAATTTTGAAGGTCACCAGCTACCTTACAGTCAGACTTGTGGCCTTTCTTCAGTGCTCATGCTCCTGGGTTATTTGGAAGATTTTGATGCTATTAACCACTTTCCTTTCCTTGTAAAACCCTCTTCTTAGCCTGTACCACTACTCCTGTGTTTTGCCTGTCTGCGTCTCCCTCTCTGTCTTCTCTGCAAGCCTGTCTTTCTCTTTAGCTACGTTAATGCGGGCATTGCCCAAAGTCTCATCAGCCCATCTTTCTCTCTGCACCTTTTCTTATCATCCCCAGAGCCCCAACTAGGCCTCTAGACAGTTGACTTCTCCTTGTTTTAGCTCTGCAGTCATAGTTCAGCTCCCTCTGCCCTTCCTACAAGCTATTTGACTTGCCTAGAATGCTCATCCCTCAACTCTTCCCGCCTAGCTCTTTTCTGCTCATCTTCATCTTACACATCACCTTCCAAAGGGAAGTCCTCCCTGCCCCTCACAGACCAGACTAGATTTACCAATTCCACCTTCTCTTTCTTCTTATGCACCTATGCATTATTTAATCTTGGGCACTGATTTATTTCATGCCTACATTTCCTAGGAGACTCTAAGCTTTATGAGAGCATGATTTTCTATCTTGTTCAGGTATCCCCAGCATTAAGCACAGTGTCTGACACATGTCAGACACACCCTTACTTATTACCTGACAGAATAACTGACCCACATTTTAGTCTTGACTTATTTTTCCTGAACAAGAATCTCAACCCTTTAGATGCTATCTCTCCCCCACGCATGCCTCCTGTCATTTCAAGTGCATCACATCTAAAAATCATAGATTTTCCCCCACACACACTTGCCACATCTCTTTTACCCTATATTTTTGGTACTACAGATGAGTTTCAAGCATAGTTCATTTACAGAAAAGTTGGGTGATATCTTTAATAATTCCTTGAGCGATGCTGGACTTGATTTGCCCCTGTATAAAATGTAAGAATTTAATTTGAAGGTTTCTAAAGTCCTTCCCATCTAAAAACACTTCTCAAAAGCTGTCATACATCTCCTTCATTTCACAAATGAGGAAATTATTGTCTAAAGAGAGTAAGCAATTTCTTAAATATGACATAGCTGGTGGATAAAATTATACCTTATGATGAACCTTTAAACCCAACACAGAGAGATATGTAAGAATTTAGAAATTTGGGGGGGCGCCTGGGTGGCGCAGTCGGTTAAGCGTCCGACTTCAGCCAGGTCACGATCTCGCGGTCCGTGAGTTCGAGCCCCGCGTCGGGCTCTGGGCTGATGGCTCGGAGCCTGGAGCCTGTTTCCAATTCTGTGTCTCCCTCTCTCGCTGCCCCTCCCCCGTTCATGCTCTGTCTCTCTCTGTCCCAAAAATAAAATAAACGTTGAAAAAAAAATTAAAAAAAAAAAAGAATTTAGAAATTTGGGGAAAGGAGATTGAGATCTTATTGAGAAAATGAAAAGCACCAAAATATTCAATTCATTAATCAAATTTGGAAGCAAAGAGCATTTAATAATATAATATATCTGGGGCGCCTGATGGCTCAGTCATTTAAGCTTCTGACTTTGGCTGAGGTCATGATCTCAGGGTTTGTGAGTTCGAACCCTGCGTCGAGCTCTGTGCTGACAGCTTAGAGCCTGGAGCCTGCTTCACAAAACAACAGATGGTCCTCAATGCTTACTGCACAGTATCCAAGTTCCTCTGCCGAGCTATCAAGTACCCCTGGAATTCGGTCTTATTTCCCACTATCATGTAGCACACAATCTCTGTTCCATCAAGGTAGAGTTCTTTCTGTCCCTGAAGCACCTTGCCTTTGTTCATGCCACACATCTCTTCCTCCCAGTGTGTATATCTGCCTTCCCCCAACTATCCAAGCCTATCATTCAAGACCCATTTCCTCCATTAAAACTTTAACATCTCCAACCTACTGTAATTTCTCCCATCTTTGGGTTTTTACTAGATTCATAGTTAATTTCAAGACTGACGGACTTAAAATGTTCTCCAATTATTTCATCTCAGCTTCATCTCCCTAGTTTATATTGCGAATAACTTTTAGGCACTCTTCACACGCTCGCACACACACCCTCCATAAATAATTCAGTGTTCTTAATAAAGACTTTTTATTACTTTTTTAATTAAGCATGGAGGGTTAGGGGAAAACATTATGTAAATTCACAACTATCACAAGATAGAAAAGGAATAGAGGACTGAAATTTATGAAGACAAACCCCTTCTTTTTTTGCAATTACTTTTAATCTTTTTTTCTTTCATCTGCAAGCCATCGAATCTACCAACAGCCCTGTTTTGATTTTTATTTCCTTTTCTTGTTACTGCCTGCCCCCTCGTGGAAGATAATGATAAATGATCAAAATTAGCCCAACGAAGGGAAAAAGGTGGAGAGGGAGTCCTTTTTAGTAACCACCTCCTTAATAACAGTGACTTATAAAAGGTAGAATCACATTGATTAGAATAGCAAAATATAATTTTAAAGCAAGAAAAAAATGTAGAATACAGATGAGGGAAGAAGACCAGAAGACCAGTTGGAAAGCCTTGCTGTACAGTGGATGGTTTAGATTGTATTCGTTCCCTGCCCTCAGGAGCTTTCTTAATAAACTTTGTCTACCAACAACCACGTTGCTTGAATTTATAAACAAATAAGTCAACAGAAAAATAAATAGATTTTTTAAATGCCATGTTTTACATTGAGTCTGCTCTTACGCACCTTTGTGAATTTATCTTGCACAATAAAGTGAGTTATGTTTGCCAAAATACCGTTCAGCAGTATTAATAACAATACAGTATTAGTAATAAAGACATAAAGTCATGCGCCGAGTAGTTTGCTTCTCATTATACTGAATTATTTCACGGTGAATTTATCATGCACATTTCTGCATCTAATATAATTTGGTCTTTGGTATCTTGATTCCAAATATTTGGAAAACTTTATAATTATACGAGCACAGCTTTCAGAGATTTGATTTATGCAGTAAATCTTCTAGTTGTATTCGGAAATAGTTTTAAAATTCACACCTTTAAACCATTAGAATTCAAAATGATCAATTACGTTTTCATCCTGTTTTTTTTTTCTTTTACCCAAGAGCCATAACGCAATTTGACATGAGTGATAAATAGCTCCTTGCCTAGCTGCCTTCCTTGCCAAGTTGGGTCCTGCATGGTTTCCCTAAGAGCTTTCTACTATTAGATCTCAACGAGTGAAAGATTTAGAACACCAGATGTGTTTTTAAGTGAGTAGTCTATTAAGCTTATAACTAAGTCGAGGCATAACTGTTTTCAGTGGTGTTATAAATAGTGGTACTTTTTAGTGAAAAGCATAATGCTTCTTCAAATGTCTAGCGATGCTTCCAGACCTGACCGGGTGTGACTCTGCCACAAACTAATAGTGTTGGATAAATCAATTCACCTTTATAAAATGGAAAAGTGTCTTCCATGCCTACTTCACTGGTTTGCTTTACAGATCAAAGGACAAAAAGTATGTGAACATGTTGCCTAGAAAAGTAGAGGAATAATCGCTTCTCGGCCTTTTAGCTAAGATCAAATGTAGAAAAGTACAGGAATATTATATGGTTATTTTTCTTGTGTTCGTCACTAAGTTATCATGTGGAAAACAGACTTTTTTTCTTTTGCTGGAACGTAGGCAATACTTCAGTCTTTTCTTTTTTCGATTATAAAATTATAAAATTTAAAGCCAACTACACTGCTCCCTTGCAGCTGCTCCCATTTACTAAAAGTGAAACCTGAAAACTCCCTCCCACATCAACTCCTACCAACCCTCTGTAATGAAACCCGGACACCCCCACAATTGCCCCCAAGTGTTTTACAAACTCCTACAGGAACCTAGATGTTGAAGAGTGTGTCCTTTCATCCAGAAAGTGTCTTTTACAGCCTACACATCTTAAAGATAAATACAGACACCCATCCCAGATGCACCACTAAACTGTGTTATATTTTTAAAAGGCACCTGGCCATAGACGGTTACCAAAAGCAATAAACTTTCCTAATTTATACTGTTAACAACATTGACCCAAGTGGGGGTGGGATAATTATTCATTTTTTTTTTTTTTTTTGAGAGAGAGAGAGAGAGAGAAGAGGGTCAAAAGAACCTAGATGACCTGGGTTGCTACTAGAATACATTTCATCTATTCTCCCTCGTTCAGAAAAGGGGGGGAGGGAGCATGGGGAAATAAGGAAGTGGACAGTGAGGCAAATTATAGAGATACTTAAAAGGCAATAGGATACGAAGTAAAATAAGTAAGACAAAGAGCAAAGTAAGGACAACAAAGTGAAATAAATCCAAAAGTAACACCCTCTCCCATCTCTTGTCATTGCAGTATCTTGCATTGCTCCACAAGAAAGGCAAAGAAAACTCAGCAAAAGCTGAGCCAGGTTTCTCACCAGTCGTTCTCCTGTCACTCTTCAAACAGAATTCAGACTTACCTGCCACTAAGGAGACAGTCAAAATCAGTAGAAGCCATAGGCCAAAAGTCCCCAAAGTGCAGGGCATTTCTGATGTCTTGCTTTCTGCCCTTTACTTGGTACTTTGCCTCCACACAGGTATAAGAGGAACTGCAGACATGGCGAGGCTCTCTCTGGTCAGCTGCTCTGTGCTGGATCGTCTTAGCCCATCTGCAGCAGGACACTCCTTTTCTTCTGGCCTCTTGCTTCAACTCTGTGTCTGAGGCTGGTTGGCAACTTGGAATGAAAGAAACTCTTCTCTGGAACTTGACACAGCAATAGATTTCCTGTATGAAGCACTGAAGCAGAGACGGAGGAAGCAGATTGATTGACTCTGTCAGCTCATTGGTCCCTCTCTTACTTCTGCTCTACACAGATCAACTTTACAGTAAGGCACTGCATGCGCCCAAGATAAACAGATTTGTCTAAGCCTGGATTGCAAAGCAACACAGGATTATTTATCTGTTCTGACCCATCCCTTTAAATTTCCTAGTCACAGTAACTTTCTCCAAATGAAGAGGGGTACAGCCTCAGTAATAAAGTTTGGAATAAAACACCCTCCCTTGAATATCCTTGGGTGAAATCACTGTCTATAATGTCAACAACTCTAGAAGAATCGGAATTGTCTTAGTTTCCTACTGGTACTGTAACTAATTCCCACAAACCTGGTGGCTTAAGACAACATGAATTTATCATACAGTTGCAAAGGTCAGAAGTCCAAAATGGATTTTATGGGGCTAAAAGTAAGGTGTCAGCAGGGCTCTGTTCTTTCTGGACACATGGAGAGAACCAGTTCATTGCCTTTTCCCACTTCCAGGGGTCACCAACATTCCTTGGCTTGTGGTTACATCATCCCCACCTCTGTTCCCTTGTCACATCTCCTCGGTTGGTAACCCTCCTGTCTCCTTCTTATAAAGACCCTTGTGAGTACATTGGACTGACTACCCAGATAATCCAGGATAATCTCCCCATCTCAAAATCCTCAACTTAATCACTTCTGCAAAGTCCCTTGTCCCCTGTAAGCTTACCTATTTACAAGTTTCAGAGTTTAGGACATGGACACCTTGGGGGGCCATTACTCTGCCACTCACAATTGTGTACTTACTCCCATTTACTTTCACCTTTGAAGAGCCAGACTGATCATTTGAACCAAATTACAAATAAACACCCACTGTTAGCTATCACATATCTGGAATTCAGACTTATCAAAAAAAACCTGCTTTAATGTGGTCAGTTCATATTCATTTAGATTATGTTTGGGAGGAAAGAAATCCTCTACATGCTAAGAATTTTCTACCCCAAGGCAAAACTCCCCAGGAAGGGGAAGAAAATGTTGCAAACAGGAAAAAGATTAAACAACATGCACTTTTTTCTTTTAGGCTAGCAGTTTCATATTCCCTCTTGCCAAACATTAAAGTGTATATATATATATATATATATATATATATATACACACTACCCTTTCCCTTCCCTTTCTCAACCTTTCCTTCCCGTGAACCAATGTGACTGAGACAGTGAAATCAGGCACTGAGGGCATGGAGTATTTGAACATATGTGCTGTCTAACAATGGTGGACTATAGCAAAAACAACTTCCCTGCTGTCTAATATTTCACCAGGTGTTGGAAAATCAGTGATGAAATGTCATTTAAAATAAAGCATTCTGGTTTCTACCACATAGTGGCTCAGGTTCAGAGGTTAAGATCATGGGTTTTGGTAACAGATCTAGGGCTGAACCTCTGCTGGGCAATTACTAGTCCAATGACACTAGGCAAGTTTCTTACTCAATTCTGTAACCTATTCTTTCCACTTAATATTACGTTCACATGTGCATTTTCTCATATCATCAAAACAGTGTGATGATCATATATTTTAATGCCAATTCAATGCCAACAGTCCAGACTAAAGCACAGAAAGGCTAACTGGCCTGCCTAAGATCTCGAAGTGACCCGGTGACATAGTGAGGAGTAAAACTCGAGTTTCATGTTGGCTTAGCCCTGTGTTCCCGCCACTCAACTCCTTTGGTTTCACTTCCAGGGCAACAACTTTCATAGACAAGTCTCACATTCTCATCTCAGTCAGACCACATCTATAAATTAGCAGTTTAAGAGTCAAGAGAATGGTGTCAAAAAACAGAATTCTCAAAGCAGATAGGGAAGATGAGACTTTCTTCCCCATTCCTTTACCTCCTTCACCCCAAACCCCACTCCCTAACCTGCCAACTCTCACCCTTGCCTCTCAATGAGAGCAAGTGCTTGGAAAAACAATGAAGGGACCAAGAGATTGCTAGCATAATCATCCACCAAAGATATGCCATGAAAATCAGTATAATAAGAGAAAAATGTGCTTGTCTAGTAAATGCACCTCTTTGAAAAAAAATCTCAAGTCCCCAGATTCTCCTTAGCTGTGCCCCTTGGCACAGGAACACAAAAGCAGGGCAGAAGAGCAAGACAGAATCAAGAGAAAGGTGTTGCTCAAACCAGAAACCCAAACCTTTTACCCCCTCAGCCTTCTAATGCCTCTTCAATACTGCCATCTAAGAATCGGTGCACATGGGGGCACCTGGGTGGCTCAGTCGGTTGAGCATCCAACTTCGGCTCAGGTCATGATCTCACAGTTTGTGGGTTCGAGCCCCACATCAGGCTCTGTGCTGACTGCTTGCATGGAGCCTGCTTCAGATTCTGTATCTCCTTCTCTCTCTGCTCCTCCTCCGCTCACACTTTGTCTCACTCTGTTTATAAATAAATGTAAAAAAAAATAAAAAAAAAAAAAGAATCAGTGCACATGAGAACTACATCAAAACAAAAAGCACAGCTAAAGAAACAATCAACAAAGTTGGGGCACACCTGGGTGGCTCAGTCAGTTGAGCTTCCAACTTCAGCTCAGGTCATTTCATAGTTTGTGGGTTTGAGCCCCGCATTGGGCCCTGTGCTGACAGCTCAGAGCCTGGAGCCTGTTTTGGAATCTGTGTCTCCCTCTCTCTCTCTGCCCTTCCCCACTCACACTGTCTCTCTGTTTCTCAAAAATAAATAAACGTTTAAAAAAATTTTTTAAAAGAAACAATCAACAAAACTAAAAGGCAACCTACTGAATGGGAGAGGATATTTACAAATGACATAAGCAAGAAAGGGTTAGTATACAAAATATATAAAGAACTTATAGAACTCAATGCCAAAAAAACCCAAATAAACCAATTTAAAAATAGGCAGAAGGGGCGCCTGGGTGGCGCAGTCGGTTAAGCGCCCGACTTCAACCAGGTCACGATCTCGCGGTCCGGGAGTTCGAGCCCCGCGTCAGGCCCTGGGCTGATGGCTCAGAGCCTGGAGCCTGTTTCCGATTCTGTGTCTCCCTCTCTCTCTACCCCTCCCCCGTTCATGCTCTGTCTCTCTCTGTCCCAAAAATAAATAAAAACGTTGAAAAAAAAAATAGGCAGAAGACATGAACAGATGTTTCTCAAAAGAAGACATACACATGGCCAACAGACACATGAAAAAATGTTCAACATCATCAGGGAAATGCAAGTCAAAACTACAAAAAAAAAAAAAACTACAATGAAATAGCACCTCACAACTGTCAGAATGGCTAAAATCAACAACACAATAAACAAAAGTGTTAGAGAAAATGTGAAGAAATGGGAACTCCATGCACTGTTGGTGGGAATGCAAGCTGGTGCAGCCACTGTGGAAAACAGTATGGAGGTTCCTCAAAAAGTTAAAAATGGAACTACCCTATGATCCAGTAATTGCACTACTGGGTATTTACCCCCAAAATAATAAATAATAAATATTAACTCCCAAAATAATAAAACCCACTAATTTAAAGGGATATATGCACCCCTATGTGTACTGCAGCATTATTTACAATAGCCAACATGTGGAAGCAGCCCAAGTGTCCATATATATAATAGAATATTAGTCAGTCATAAAAAAGAATGATATCTTGACATTCACAACATGGATAGAGCTAAAGAGTATAACACTAAATGAAATAAGTCAGTCACAAAAAGACAAATACCATATGATCTCACTCTTATGTGGAATTTAAGAAACAAAACAAATGGGCAAAGGGAAAAAAGAGAGAGAGAGACAAACCAAGAAACAGACTCTTAACTACAGAGGACAAACTGATGGTTACTAACTGGGAGTGGGGAGGGGAGGGTAAAAGAGATGATGGGGATTAAAAAGTGCACTTACCATGATGAGCACTGAGAAATATATAGAAATGTTGGGTCACTATATTGTACACTGAAACTAATGTAACATTGTATTAACTATACTGGAACTAAAATTTTAAGAAAAAGAATCAAGCACATGAGAGACAAAGAAAACAACATTATACTGGTTAATGTTGTGGTAGCCAAAACAAAAAGGTTTAGTAAGTTTCTGTAAGTTGGAGCAGCTTTAAGATATAACGCCCTCAAATTTGCTCTGTTGATTTTCTCAAAAATTCATTTACCTGCCTATAAATGCTTTTGAAGTAAACGTTTTCCAGTCAGTTGTCTCCAATGTCAGATTCATACTTAGCAACAACTGAAGTCAGTTAGGAAGATGTTGCTCCCTTGTCCATTATGTAGAAGTTTGCATGGATCTTGAATACTTACTGCACAGACTCTAATGGTCTTTTACCCCTGACCCCTTTCTCCATTGTCTGTCCTTTCACCTGGATTTGAGTCTTGACTGCCTAGAACTCAAGTACCTACCTGCTTCTCCTTTCTTAGCTGAATTTTCTGGATGTGTATTCTTGCAAAAATGGACCAATATGTACTTGCCTTATCATTTTTACTTTCTGTGAGCTCTCTGGCTTCTACACACGGCTTAACTTACCCTTCCATATACACATGCACGCGTGCACACACACACGCACGCACACACACACACACACACCTTCACATAAACACACTACTAAACACTTAGTCCCAAATCCCTCAATCTACCCTGTCCTACTATTACCCCTCAAGTACCAATGTAATGATTTCACAGAGGTGAAAGACATTTCAGAATGCCTAGAAGTGTAAAGAATTTCAAGGAACTCAAACTCCACAACATTCCAGTGTTTATTTTACATTCACCCTGCCCTCATGGCACAAAGGTTAGAGATTTGAAGCTCATGAATTACCACTATCATTGAGGCTTGATGATTCAATATATGATTGCATGAAATGGCTTCCCTCTTGGCCGTACCCTATTTCACATTCTCCAATTCATCTCTCTGCAGTTTTCGTTGATTCAAACTCTAAGGATTCAAACTCATCTGAAATCCTGGATCTTCTTCCATGCACGGTCATTTAATGTACTGCTGAGAAAATTAAAAGAGTCTTACAAAATGTTATTTGTATTTTTTTTTTACATTCTACTATTACATTGATATTTACCTTGAAAATTTTCACTTCCAATTTGACATCCAATGCTATGTCACTTCTATAATTCTTCTTAAAGAGTTTGACATAAAATATATCACATGAGAGTTAATCATTATTTTTTGAGGGCCCCTGGGTGGCTTAGTCAGTTAAGGATCTGACTTCAGCTCAGGTCATGATCTCAAAGTTGGTACATTCAAGCCCCATTTTGGGTGAGCTCAAGCCCAGCTTCAGGGGACCCCTGCTTCTCTCTCTTTCTCTCTCTCTTTGCCCCTCATGGTATTCCCTCTCTCTCTGTCCCTCACTCACTTGTACTTTCTTTCTCTCTCAAAAAAAATCATTATTTTTTAATACAAATTCACAGATTATATAAAAAGCAAAATTTGGAAATGGTCAAAAATAAAATGTATGCAACATCAGCAAATAAAACCAGACCAGAGAAATCAGTAACCACATTTTATATTTTTCTAAATATTAACTCTAGACTTCACTTATGATATCCATAGTAAACAACATATGTGCAACCTCTGGCTTAGCATCTAAGCCCTAGTTCTAAACACTTCATAAATATGTCCTCACTTAATCCTCTTACAACCTTGTGAAGTACATACTATTATCCGCTTATTATCCCCATTTTACAGTTGAGGAAACTGAACCCAGAGGGGTTAAGTAAATTGTCCAGTCACACAGCTAATGAGTGATGGAGACAGGATTCAGCCCAGGAAATTTCGCTACAAAGTCTACCCCTTAGGTATGTAACTAATTTATTTACTACCTTTTTTTTTTCTTTTAACTCTCTGCCTTGTCTCCAATACATCCCCTACACTTCTCACCTCTTCTAAATCTATTCATCTATTCACTCATTCCTTTTCCCAGTTGGGCACTCTTATAACTTCATAGTTGTCTATTTTGAAGAGAGAGAGAAAGAGAGGGAGAGAGAGAGAGAGAGAGAGGGAAGGGTGGGGAAAAATGGGGAGACAGAAGGAGGAAAAGAAGAAGGAAGGAAGGGAGGAAGAAAAGAGAAAAAAGAAACTGCTCAGTCTATAATCCTTTATTTGCATATAGATTACTCTGCTGCCCCCTGGAGATAATTTGGTGCTGATGTTTTCATAAACTTCATAAATTGAGTAACAGCAGCACTTTGAGATTTTGGTAATGTTTTGATGTGATTTTGATTGCATACCTCACACTGCATATTTATTTACATATTTTGGAAGCTAGTTAAACATAACAAATGACTATTTGATGAGTAGTATAGATATTATGACCTAAAGAAATATTGTTGAAAAGAATAATAATCTTCTGAGATGTCAGGATGGCTTAATAAAAACCGTAGTGCAAAGAAATGGATGGATTGGTGAATAGATGGATGGTTAGGTGGATGGATGCATGGATGGATGGGTGGATGGAATATAGATTCCATGCCTCATTCCACGAAAATTCGAAGGAAAATTGTCATAGGTCGAGTATACTGGAAAACAAGCTCTAAAACAGAGTTTAGTGTTAAAGATGTTTATTAAGGAATAACCTTAAACTCATCACTTGTGAAAATGAAGGAACAGAAATTGGGGTGGGCAGAGCCAGAAATAAAACTATAAGGTAGGCCCACAACAAGTTCAGCTAACCCCATGGGGAGCTTTGGAGCTTGAACTGCCCTTTAGAGTTGCCCTCTGTTATGCTAAAATGGACCTATTTTTATACTACCACATTAATCAGTCATTAGATATAGCTCTAAGAAAGAGCATGGCCTTGGCTGAGGCAATCCATGAAGGGGCAGACTTTAACTGACAATACTACCAACACTGGAGGAAAAAATCCTTCACTGAAGGAATCGGGTGGTACCTCACAACATCTGCCATGTGGATAAATGTTGGAAAATAATGTAATCTAACTCTGGTCTCAAGTACAGTAGTATGCCACTCAACAAATTGTCTTTCATTCCCAAGAAACCAAATTACTGAATAGAAATCTTCTTGAAAATGTAAGCTTGGAGAGCTCTGCATTAAGATGCAGAGGAAAAAGTGATCCCACCCTGATCCCAGGACCCTCCCCCTCCCAGGGGCTACTCACACTACACCTTCTTCCCATGTCCCCACATTCCACCTCCCTGAAGAGAAACTAGACATGTGGGATGGGGAGGGAAGTTGGCCAGAGGAGGACTTTCCCATGGCATTAAAAGGAAGAACAGCTGGGAGTCCCTCCACCATTACCCCTTTCTAAACATTCCCAGCCAGCCCCTCAATCAAGTGTTTGAGACTCTTCATTCCCTTTGGGCACCCTTGGGTGAATCTTCAGTGATGACTTTGGCAACTTCAGGAACAGATGGCAATTCTCACAGTGGGGGATGAGGGTGGACTTTAGAGGCAGTTATGTTATTTTCATCTATGAGTGACAACTGGGAAGGGGAAGTCCAGAAGAATACAAAAATGAACTGAAAAGAATGAAAAGCTAAGTCATACACCTTAGCTAAAAACTAACATTCAGGCAAATTATTCTAAAAAAAGACAGGTATCATCTGATCTCTAAAATGCCCCAATTACTAGAGTCAAGAAGGGACAGGAAATTTGAAAAAGAAATACTCCAGAATGAGTCAAATGGGATCACCTTAAATATCTCAGACAGTGTTAAGTTAATAATAAATGATTTTTGTCTTTCTAGTAAAATAATGTGAAACATGAAAAGCTGATACCTGTCTGTGATTTCACTTAATTTATAATGGACCTTTTTCAGGAGAATAACAAATGTTTTGTTGAACTGTCATGTTTTTACTATATCAGCAACCTAAAATTTTTTTTTCCAAATTACATTTTCACCATGCTGCCTATCTTTTATAAGATGATGTCATGTTTTCAATGAATAACTAGAAAGCAGTCTAAGTCGGTTGAACTTTAAGGAGTTAAATTTGGAAGTTTAAAAAATGTTAGAAATTTTTTCCTAGTTTTGAAAGTAGCTGTTAAGATATGGCCCCTGAAGTTGAACTCCAATTCATGCTTCAGTTTTGCCACTTAGTTTTTGGTTACTATCACTTTTTTTTCCTGTTCTATCTATGTTTATTTGATTTTTTTTTTCAAATCTGCTGTCATTGTTATAATTTCTAGTTCTCCACCAAACCTTTTAATTTTACTTTTTGTCTCTTTGAACACTAAAAGGATATTTTAAAGTTGCTGATAATTCCAATATTGAGAGTGGCTGTGGATAAATATTATCCATTGTTTCTTCTGGTTCCTTCTGTGAAGTTGGTCTCCTCGTGTGCCGGTTAATGAGTTTTGTTTTTCAAACCATGGAAATAATTTGAGGCCCCATAATGATTTTATCTTCCTCCAGAGACAAATTTCATTTATTTCTGCCAGTTATCTGTGAATTTAGCAACCTGGGATCATCTTAATCCAATTTTTTTTTATTTAAAAAAAATTTTTTAATGTTTATTTATTTTTGACAGAGACAGAGCACGAGCAGGAGAGGGGCAGAGAGAGAGGGAGACACAGAATCTGAAGCAGGCTCCAGGCTCTGAACTGTCAGCACAGAGCCCAAGGCAGGGCTCGAACTCACAGACTGCGAGATCATGACCTGAGCCAAAGTTGGACTCTCAACTGACTGAGCCACCCAGGCGTCCCTGTCTTAATCCAATTTTAAAGACGGATTTTATAAACCACCAGATGTCTCAAAGCTAGATTGCAGTCTATGTGAGGAATGGTTTTATTTTCTCCCCCTTCTTCCCTCCTCTCTCTTGCCCCAAGAAGCTGTCAAAACACTCCTTAATCTTTTAGTCAGTTTGTCTATATCAAGAAATCTCCCAAAGTAAAAGCAGTTCCAAATGCCATCTGCCCCAATCCATATTTTTTTTTTCTCGATCCTGGCCAGGTAATTCTTTGTTAGCTTGCAGGTTCCCAGATAAATTCCAGTGGAATTATACTCATAATAATTATTATTATTTTCTACCTTTCTTCCCTGGGAAAGTTGGTCTAAATTTCTGTCTGCCATTTCCAGATATAGAAGTCTCATCCCTTGCTTCTTTACTATTCCTCATCTCTCAAAGCCCCTCAACAACTCTTTTTGATTATGCATCTAAATATTTCCTGAACTTGAACACTTTACCAGTCTCCACTATATTGGATTAGAAAGAAAGAGAAAGAAAGAAAGAAAGAAAGAAAGAAAGAAAGAAAGAAAGAAAGAAAGAAAGAAAGAAAGAAAAAAGAAAGGAAAAGAGGATAAAATTATGAATTCAAAAGCATGGCTTTTAAAAATCAGTCACTATGTCACTTAACTTTTGGACAGCAGCGAAAAGATAGACAACAGGAGCTGAAGAACCCTGTGTTTGGCATCAGCTGCATTTCATACAACTTCCCTCAGTTTGCTCTATTCAAATCTGTGTTTATTTTGGTCACCTGTTGCATTGATTATGTCAATGAAATGTAAAAGCTCAGCTATTCCGTTCAACAAATGTAAAAAAAATTTAAAGTCAGAAGTCCTACATTAAGTTTTTCCTTGAATAGCTTTTGCTGCATTAACATCTCTCTAAATTATTTTTCATTGACTGCTTTCCTACTAGCGATCTTTCTTGTATGCTTCATTTCTTCTTCTTAAATTATTTTTATTTAATATGTTGCCAATAGTTTTGGAGTGGTTTAATGTGATTTGAAAGTGTGTCTAGGGGAATTTTCTAAAGAATACTCTTAAGATTATCTTACCTTTGGGGGGAAAGAAACAGGTTACGAGACTTAAAAAGGTTTAGATGTTGGGGTGCTTGGGTGGTTAAGCGTCCAGCTTCAGCTCAGGTCATGATCTCAAGGTTTGTGAGTTCGAGCCCTGCATCAGGCTCTGTGCTGACAGCTCAGAGCCTGGAGCCTGTTTCAGATTCTGTGTCTCCCTCTCTCTGCCCCTCCCCCACTTGTGCTCTGTCTCTCTCTGTCTCTCAAAAATAAATAAATGTAAAAAAAAAATTTTTTTTTAATGTTCACATGTTGAATTTGCCGTGCTGAGAAAAGGTAGATAAGATCTTTTTTTATTATTATTATTTAGTGTTTCTATATTTTAGTTGGCTGACAGTGATAAAGCAATCAGACCAATGAGAAGCAGGCCCTGCTTCTAACATATTTGTCCAAAAAGTGAGTCAAACCAGTTGTGACTGAGCCCCTACTGGTTTCAGCAATCCTGGTGAGAATGAACCAAAGATGAACTTACACCACAAGCTGATCTATAAACTCTAATTCTTCAAAATGAGAACCCCAGAAACAACAGCACCGGAAACACAAGCCGTCATCCCTCTATCTTCAAAGGCCAATCACTATCCCAATATCTATCTCAAGACACCTCCATCCAGACGGAGGACCCCCTGACTTTGGGGAGCTACTTTTGCGAGAAAGGAAGTAGGTAGTGACCTGAAGAGCTGGCTGCTTTGCCTATCTTTGTTCATTGTACATGTTTTAAAAATTTTCTGTTTCAAGATCATGTGTTTTATTACTTTTAAGTCTGGCTGATGATAAGAAAAGATCAGGAAAAGAGGAAAATACACTATAATGACGGCTAAGAGCAGATCACAGTGTTATGCCTGGAGGGTATACTTAAGGTTGTGGCTGAACAAAAGGAAAGAATGTGGGAGTGGAAGTCCTGTACCCAAGAAGGCTTCAGGTCACCGAGCAGTCATCAAGGCAGAATTGTCCAAGATGGCGTTAGGAATATGTCATTGAGTACAAAACTTAATACTTGTTTTAGGCCTATTTGGAAGCAAATAACAACTCCTTGTCTCCTGAGATATCAGTATTAATGAATAAGACCCAATACACACATTGGAACTAGTTTGGGGAAAGCGACATGCTCAAATATTTCCTAAACATCTTTTTCATTTTTTAATGTCTTACTATTTTTCTTCTTCCAAAAGATATTCCCTGGAAGTACAAATATTAAGTAATTCAATTATGCTCTATATACACCAATTTGGGTGTCTCTTAAGTGGGATTATTCCAGCCCGATGACTTCAAGAGTCCATAGAAATAATGTTTCCACAAAGCAAAGAGATGCATGATATAAACTTTACTTTCTATAAAAAGAAACAAAATGACTGAGGGAGCAAATATTTTTAAATAGTTATTATTATAAAAGTAACATCTTCTTGGCAAAAACAATTTAAACTGTAGTATAAAATGATATAAAGTAAAAAGTGAAGGGGCGCCTGGGTGGCTCAGGTCATGATCTCGCGGTCCGTGAGTTCGAGCCCTGCGTCAGGCTCTGTGCTGACAGCTCAGAGCCTGGAGCCTGTTTCAGATTCTGTGTCTCCCCTCTCTGACCCTCCCCCGTTCATGTTCTGTCTCTCTCTGTCTCAAAAAATAAATAAACGTTAAAAAAAAATTTTTTTAAAGTAAAAAGTGAAAATATTCCTCTAAGGTCTCCAATTTCCACTTGCCTTCCCATTCCGTGCTCCATTTGTGGTGAACATAGTAATGTCTTCACGAAAGACATACAGGTCCTATTCCCTAGAACACATGCATGTGTTACCTGACATGGCAAAAGGGATTTTGCAAATGTGATTAAATTAAGGAGTTTGAAAGGGGGAGATTATTTTGTCTGGGTGGGTCCGATATAACCATAAAGTTCCTCATAAGGGAAAGGGGGAGGGCAGAAAGGCAGCGTCAAAAAGAGAGATGGAAGATGCTGTAGGCATCATGGAGGAAGATGGAAGAAGGAATCATGAGCCCGGGACTTCAGGCTGCTCTAGAAGCCGGTAAAGGCAAGGAAGCCGATTCTCCTCTAGAGCTTCCAGAAGGAACACAGCCTTGCTGGCACCTTGATTGTAACCCAGTTAAAGCCGTTTCAGACTTCTGACTTCCAGAACTGTAAGACAATAAATCTGTGTTGTAAGTCGCTAAGTTTGTGATACTTTGTTGCAGCAGCAATAGGAAATTAATACATCATTTAACACTGTGGTAATTGTATAGCCTCCACAGTGTCTATAAAAGCCTGCTATGATTTTCTTTTACAATTCTACTTCCTTTATCAGCCCCACCCCTAATATTTGTGGAGTCAGGTGAGAGTGCAGGTATAGGCCCACATATGTATATCTGAGTATTTTAAAGTTATAAGTCAAGGTAAAAAATTGTTAAATAAAATATGTTCTATCCTCCTACCTTAATAAATATACCTTTGAAACAAAAATTTTTCTAATGTAAACCTGTGGTTTGTATGAGAACATATGCTGGCAAGAAATCAAAGATAGACAAATTTAATTACTATTATGTAAGGCTGGGTGTTCTCTTAATGGTCTATCTATGTTTGGAAGTCATAAAACATACATAGCTCATAAGCCATTATATAATTATGTCATAAATCCTTTTCTTATTTCTACACAATTTAGTTTCCCCCTTAGTGAACTGACCATTCATATGCTTTGCCTAGCTTTTTCTCTATTTGGGTTAACTATATATATATATATATATATATATATATATACACATATATATAATAGTAAATTTCCTTTTATTCTAGATATTAATCACCTCAGCTGCTTCCTATTTCTGTTTATTAAATAGTTTAAAAGAAGATAAAAGTCTACATATTTTTATTTTAAACTTTGACTCCAAGACAACATATGGATATGTCCGGTAGATTTGAAACTGGTATTTTGCTGTTGTATTTTTTTATCAATATAAAAATCATCATTTTATTGGTTTAGACTATATTTAATATATTGCTGTGATATTAGGTCTTATTTCAGCCACGATATTTCTAATTATCTATTTCTCATACTTTTTTTTTTATTTTTTTTTCAACGTTTTTTATTTATTTTTTGGGACAGAGAGAGACAGAGCATGAACGGGGGAGGGGCAGAGAGAGAGGGAGACACAGAATCAGAAACAGGCTCCAGGCTCCGAGCCATCAGCCCAGAGCCTGACGCGGGGCTCGAAATCACGGACCGCGAGATTGTGACCTGGCTGAAGTCGGACGCTTAACCGACTGCGCCACCCAGGCGCCCCTCTCATACTTTTTAAGTTTATTTACTTATCTTTTCCTAATACTTCCTGTTTATAGTCTTATGGTGGGTAGTCCAACTTAATAAGTTCATATTTATTATTTTTTTCCCTATGAAGTTTTAGAGTTTATCAGTATCTAAATCTCTCCACCACAAAACCAAGACAAATCTCTAAGCTCACTCTATTTTCCTTATGGTTTTGTGTACAACCATCCACACTCATCCTATGCTAATATCATCCAGAGCAGTGATACTGAAAATGTGGTCCATGAACCAGCACTGGTCCACAAACTGATATCAGTTTGTGATCAAAAAAAAAAAAAAAAAAAAAAAAAAAAGCTTTGAGTGATGTAAATCAACTGTATTACCAAGCATACAATTTAGTCTTGCTGACTTTTGTTTTTTTCTCAGCAAGATTTTCTCAATAAAAGAAACAGCATATTGATTTACATTCCTGCCTAAGCCCCTTATCTCATCCAGATGGATAACAAACTATTCTTGGATTGACCCTTTAAGTAGCGTTGGTCTAGACTAGAGTTTTAGTTCTGGATTTTAGAATATGTTTTTGGATGTCACTGCTTAGTCAATGAAATTTACTAAGTTTGATTTTCGTTTTCTTCAACACTTTAAAAATGCTACTTAGTCTTTTCTTGCATCCAGTGTTGCTACTCAGACAGTTCAGGCTGACTTTTGTTGCTTAGTAGTTGACCTGTATTTATCCTCTAGAAACTTTTAAGTTGCTTTTTGACTTTGGTGCTCTGAAGTGTCGATTTTAATATATCTAGGTATAAAGTTTTATCATCTATTCTGTTGTATGAGCTCTTATTTCTTAAGTTTATTTATTTATTTTGAGAGAGACACAGAGACAGTGTGAGTGGGAGAGGGGCAGAGAGAGAGAGGGAGACAGAGGATCCAAGCAGGCTCCGCACTGTCAGCATGGAGCCCAATGAGGGACTCAAACTTACAAAACCATGAGGTCATGGCCTGAGCCGAAACCGAGTCAGATGCTTAACCGATTGAGCCAGCCATCCAGGGGCCCCTGTACAGAGCCAGCCACCTAGGGGCCCCTGTATGAACCATTTCAAACCAAGGTTCTTACATCTTCCATTCCAGAAATTTTCAATAATTATTTTTCAAATACTAACATCCCTCCATTTATTTTACAGTGACTCCAATCATACCAATATTAACATTTCCTCTCCTATCCCCAGCAGTTCTTAGCTTTTTTATTTTTTATCTTATTACTGCTTCCTAATTTTATCTCTTCCTTAAAAGATTCTCCAATGTGATTGTCCACCAATTTTGCTCTTTAGCTGTATTCACTCTGCTATCCAATAATTAAACCCATCCACTGATATCTTTACTTCAACAATAATATATTGATATCCAATATCTCTAATTGGTTCTTCTTTGAAGTTTTCTGTTTCATATTTCCTATATTCTCCCATATCTCTCAGAGGATATTTACTGCTTTTATTTTAAATTCTTTGTGCACCAGGTCTGTGCACTCTACTACTTCTAGAATGATTTTTTTTTTCCTTCTGCGTTCATAAAGTGAGTCTGTGAGTTCATATGATAGTGTTAAAATCAGTTAGATACCCTAGCAAATAACAAATATCTGGGGAGAAGAGTAAAAGTCTGGGCCATGGTTTGTACTGGTTTAGGCAATAGAAGGGTACATCACAGCATGAAGACTATCTAGCATTACATTCTATGCTTAACCACTCCTTCTTTGCCCTCCACCCATGAGACCCTGCCTGTCAGGTAACTAACTGCGTGGTATCTCTACCCTAGGTGTTACTGTTTTCTAAAAGTAATCATAAAAAATCTTTTATAATGTATTATCCAACCCATGAAGGGGGTGAGTAAGCAGATTGGAGGGAATGTTCAAGGACCTAGGTGCACTCAACTCCAGCTAAATACACCAGGAAATACCTAGTCAACCTAGGATCTGCTGTTCCTACCAAGTCAACCACCAATGTTTAGTGCAAACTGCTGTTTAGAGGTCCCATACTTCATTACAGGGAGCTGATGCAACTACCTCCCACAAAGCTCTAGTTTTTCCATGTTCCACTAAAAAGACTAGAGCAGGTTTGTCTCACTTCTCTCGAAAATTTCCAGAGAAATCATTTGTATTTAGAGCAGAACCCGGAATATAACTTACCCTGCGAGTAAACAGTCTCATCGTAAGTGTAGATGAGAAACTTCTCGTTTTTAAATTGTTTACCTTTTAATCTACGTACAGAAAAGAGTTAACATAGCAGGCTTGTGACTGTAGTCCCCAGAAAGGCTTGTTTACAGATTGGTGCTTGGCCGGTGTCTGGGAACATGATTAGAAAACTTTCCCTAAGTGATAACAGTGGCTCACTGTACCTCTGTTGTTTGTACAAACAATAAGGTTTATGCTGTGCACCGGCTTTCCTTCTGAGAATCTGGAATTTCAGTGAGTACAGTCAGTTTCACAGGCACTGTGTGCCTACATGACCAGCCTGTGATACAAATGCTGGAGTCTAGGCTCAAGCAAGCATTCCTGGTAGACATTTCACACAATACTGGAAGAACCAGGTGGATCCTATGCAACTCACTGGGAGAGGACTCATAGAAGTTTGTGGCTCATTTCTTCCAGACTTTACCTTGAGCACCTTTCCCTTTAACAGTTTTGCTTTGTATACTTTCACTATGACGAGTCATAGCCACAAGTACAATCACATGCTGAGTCCTGGGAGTCCTCCTAGTGAATCACCAAATCTGGGGAGTAGTAGTCTTGAGGACCCCTAACAAAATCTATCTGTAAGTGGATTAAACAGTCTGAATGTATGTCAACATCTCTGCCTCTGGAAAGCCATCTCATCTACCCAGGGTGCCAGAGGACAAACCATTCATTCACAATAAAGCAATGAAGATATAGATTAGAGATATACTATAAGGTAAATTTACCCATTAAAATAACCTTGTCTCTTAGGCAATAAAAATTTAAATGTTAAGGAAGTTATCCGTGAGAACAGGAAAATCCATGTGGTTTTTTTTTTTTTTTGGCAAAAAAAAAAAAAAAACACCCTGAATAATATAAAAACACAAGTTGAAGAGTGTTCAAAAATATTTTAATAGCAGTAATATGGCAGGAAGATCAAACACACAATTACCAATGAGAAAAATTGACTACCTAAAACAATTTTTTTCTATTGAGAAAAACAACCCTGAAGGAAGTGAAGCTCTACACTACCCTTCCTCCAAACCCAAATCATTCTAAGAACTCACCTCCTACACATGAGCACTGTCTGCTATTTAATCTCCACATCGCTTTAAAGAAATCTGGTGGTACAGCAGGCACAACCTTAAAAGAAAGCTCAAAAGGCTTCTCTGAAGGAAATACCCTTTCTGAAGTTAGAGATATTCTCTAAAGATACATTAATGAAATATAAAGTGAAACTAAATTATTTGTTGAGTTCCCAAAGAAGAGGATCACAGGAAATATATCTCTGCTGTTTTTTGAGTAATGGCAAAATAATAAATTTCAAGAATAATAATTTATAATCCAGTCAGAAAATTAGAGAAATAAGTCATACATCATGTTGCATGTGTGCACCATGAATTTTGGTCAACATGTTAAGGGATATCTAATGTACATTTTTTTTTAAATGAAATGAGCTGTTGCACAGAAAACTTGAGAAAAACATAATTAAATGCATTTTAAATTTATGGCATTCAGGGTGCCTGGGTGGCTCAGTCGGTCGAGTGTTCAGCTTCAGCTCAGGTCATGATCTTATGGTTCATGGGTTCGAGCCCTGCATTGGGCTCTGTGTTGACAACTCGAAGCCTGGAACCTGCTTTGTCTTCCTCTTTCCTCTGTGTCTTCCTCTTTCTCTGCCCCTTTCCTGCTCATGCTTTGTCTCTTTGTCCCTCAAAAATAAAAAAAATGTTAAAAAAATTTTTTTTAATTTATAGCATTCATTCAGATGGTAGTTATTACAATTTAAGCAACTTAAGATACAGGTGATAAGTTCTTTCATGTTACTCTCATTCATTTAATGCCTCTTCTTTCTTCCTTCCCCCCAGTATTTTCCTCCTAATACAAGAGTTTGAGTCCCAATTAGGTTGTGCCTATGTTGTTCTTATATTTTATTCCTGGCACCTAGATCAATTCTGGGTATTCTGGGTAAATGCATAGCAGGCACTTAATACATGGTAATTACTGTTGTTAAAGCAAGGGGAGAGTATGGTAGGAAAATGTATTGTGTAAACTGGACACTGAGACCTAATCTATTACCTAGATTAACTGTATCTATTACCTAGAATATTTCATCTAGAAGTCAGTTTTCCTAGAATCCCTGCCTTGGCTTCTGTCAGAGCACCCAAATCATTTTTAGTCCAAGATAAGAGTTAATCTATGTGTATGACTTGCTGACTCTCTGATGTTGTTGATTCTATTTAGGCATACATTGTTTGCCTTCTTGGCATCTTAGATGAATTCCCTAAACTTGACACCTATAGAATTTGAACATAAATTGAGATCACTCTGGAACTAATGGCCAATCATTATACAGATGTCACTGATGGAACACTTGAGATAACCCTGTCCTAATGATAAGATCTTGCCACTGTTCTACTTCTGTTCCTCTCATCCTCATTAGATGAACATGGCAGAGTAACAGTATGGCATTTAGGCCGGATGGACTGTAGCAATAAAAGCTGATGCTAAGGAATGTATGCAAAGTATGTAATACCTCTTCAAGTCATACTAAATAGTAAAATCTTGTTAACTTTGCGGTAACTATCTCCTAAGCTGTCAAACAGAAGGTAGTTTTTCTCAGGAGGATAACTCAGTTAATTTTTACAGTGTACTTGATTACTGATGTTTACCGAAGATCATAAATACCCATTGAATGAGGAAATATCCTAAGTGGAAGGGAGACTTGAACTCCCTGAAGTCCAGCCATTACATTAGGGAGAGTAACATTTGTTTTTAAGTTTACTTGTTTATTTTGAGAAAGAGGAGGGGGGCGGGGAGCAGAGAAAGAATCCCAAGCAGACTCTGCACTGTTAGCACAGCACCTGACTCAGGGCCCGATCCCAAAAACCATGAGATCATGACCCCAGAGGAGATCAGAGTCGGATGCTTAACCAACTGAGCCACCCAGGAACCCCAGGAAAATAACACTTTGGCCTGCTGAACCAGCAGCCCTAAAGCTTTACCATGTCTCCTCTTTAATAGGGTTGAAATTTACATAGGACTATCCAACTATCCCACATTGTAGTCTGATGGCTGTGGATTTACATGAGGAACCACACAGCATTTTATAATACTGTATTCATCAGGAGTCTTGGTTGCAGTCAAATCCATGTCAAATCAGGTCCAGTAAAAGCAAGGAGAGGAACATATTGACTTGTGTGATTGAAGAGCTGAGGGACAGAACATGATATTCAACATAGTTCATCAGGAATCACACTGCCTCTCAATATTGTTTTTCTTTGTATGTTTGTGTCATTGTCTCTTAAAGCACTGTGGGTGTCCTCCACATAGCTAGGGAGAATGGCCATCATGAGTGCTGGACTCACATTTCAGCTCTGACTCAATAGCAGAGCCAGCTGCCCATCCAACTTCAACATAATGACTGGTTCGGTTGGGGTCACTTGCACATTACTCACATAGTCATTATTCTCATAATACATACAATATATGGCCAAACCCGATCTCCTGTAATCAGGAGGAGTTCTATTACCGATAGTCCCAACAGAACTACATAGAGTGGGAGCAGATGGTTCCTCTATGTGCAAGGGATGCCAAACAGTGAAAAACAACATAATTCACTTCAAATGTTTATATACAGACTAATTTGATAAGAATAGCTAGAGTCACTGCCAACATCCATCCTCGTTTACTCCATTCTGGCCGCATTGGCCTCCTTGCTGTTCTTCAAATAAGCCATACACACTCTTGCCTCTGAGCCTTTGCATTTACATCTGGAATGCTTCTCTCATCTCCATCAGTCTGCACTCAAATATTACCTGTTCAGTGAGGATCACACTAAAATGCAACACCCTGACAACTCTACACACACACACACACACACACACACACACACACACACCCATGTGACTCAGCTTTAGCTATTTCCTAAGTATTTGTTATCTAATATAGTGTTTTACTTATTTATTGTAAATTAATTAGTATTTATCATATTATTATCAAGACAATAACATGAGGACAGAAACTCTTTTTATTTACTCACTGATCATATATCCAGCACCTAGTGCAGTGCCTGGCATATAATAGGTGCTCATTACATATTTGATGAATTAACAAATGATGGAATCTAGCAGGGATGCCTTATCATCTATTGGATAACATACACTACAGTATTATACAGGAGGGTAGATAATAGTACAGTATATGAATACAGTCCTCATTTATCGGCCTCCCCTGGCTTCTACAGTTTAGCAAAATACATCCTAACCTCCTTGCTGTGCAACTAGACCAAGGGTGGGATTTCCACAGTTCTCTGGGAGGAGCGATGCCCTTGGATCAATTCAAGTCCTGTCTCACTTCCATGTTCTGTTTGCACAATCTGCAAGACTAAGTAGCTGCTTGGTTCTCCAATCCACATTCCTTTTCTCCACTGGGATTGAAATCCTATTCTGAATCTAAACCCTGACACCCTGCCTAGCAGGAAGCTAGATCCTTTGGAGAGGATGCTACTTCACCCAGATCACCTGGAAACATGATGTCAGTCAGAATATTACAAGAACACAGAAAGTACTATTGCAACATCCCATCCACCGGACTGAATCCCCTTTAGTACTGATTTGGCGGATTTTCCTGGACTTTGACAGTTCCCTCTTGGACTCTATATAATTTCCATTACAGCTCTACAAGGGAATTAGTTTTGCCTGGTGATATGTACATCAACATCAACGCCAATGATCCGTGAGACTACCAGATACCGCGAGGAGTAAATGGGCCCGAATCCACCAGAGCTTCACACGTTTGCTCCTTCGTTTGACACTCAAGGGCCACACAGCCCAGGTATCTTTTCACCTCTGTAAACCGTTAAACGGCCTCCCCACAGTGATACACAAGTCAAAGGCACAGTAGTCAGCGGGCCTGCGTGTGAAAGTCAACCACCAGCCTCCAATCCCCCGCCCCCACCTGCCTGCCCTGCGCCAGTAAACCCCAGCCCCCTTCTCCCTGGAATCAAAACTCAGAAGGAAACGGGTGAGTCCAGATGAGACTACAATTCCCATCAGGCGTAGCGGGAGCGGGATCACGCACGCGCAGACCAGACCCTGGCCCTGTTGCCCAGCCGCGGGGCTTCTTGGAGAAGAAAATGGCAATACCGAGGCTGCGGCGCGCCGTGAGGACGCTATTTGAGGTGCCAGCGGCGCTGCGGCGCTTGAGCCGAGCTTGCAGCACGTTCCACGCCTTCACGGACGTGCTCAGGCTGCCTAAGAGACAAATGACGAAGCTCGTGTTCCCACTGCAGGAACTCGAGCGGCAGCTCACACCAGACTCGAGGTTGGACCTTCACGTGAAGATCTTCGACCCGAGCCTGGAGGACATCTCCAAGGCGGAGGCCGTCTTCACGGCCACGTCCCGGAACCGCATCAGCTACCTCAGCTCCGCGGTGCGTCTCGACCACGCCCCAGACCTCCCCAGCCCTGAGGTGAGAGCCACCGCCGCCCTCTGGTCGTGAAGACTTGGACAGGCATATTGCCCTCACCTGTTCTTGTCACCGAACGGGAGAGAAAAGTCTAGCTTCGTGTGGACACATATAATTATTTTAGCCAAAAAAGCATATATAGTTAATAGTTATTTTGGTAATGAATATAGAAGATTTTAAAAGATTGTAAAAACCCAAACCAAGCGTACAAAAAAAATTAACTGGCCTTTTATTATCGTTTTCCTTTTTAATTAAAGTGGGGAAAGTATGCCGAGACAAATGAGATAAAGTGAGGAGTATGAAAAGTTTAATAGTTTCATAAATGTGGTGGTCCTTACCAATATGTAATTTTCACTCAAGCCAAAGTTCCGGCCGTGCAAAAATAAGAATTATATATACATGGCAATGATGTAGGTTTTTTTAAAAACAACTTTAGTGAAGTTGCACGAGTGTGCATTTTAGGCTTGTCTTGCAGATCTCATTATCTATTTGCAGTAACTGCACCACTTCAGTGGAAACTTTCCTTCTAATCAGAACGGTTGTGGTAGTTTATGTAGTCAGAACTAAGGACGTCGGTAAATCATTTAATAATTACAAGACAGCATCGTGTTTCCACTTAGGCTCTTAATTACTGGACTTTTTGTGCAATTTGTTTTTTTAAATTCAGTTTTATTTAGACATTATCATTGGATTTAATCTGGCAAAGCTTTTGAAATATATGCAGGACTCAGATCAATTCATGTTGAAGGACTGACCCCAGTCTTGTGAAATATATAGTGCCCCTGTCCCCTGTGCACTAAGTACCACCCACTCATATTGATAAGCAGAAATGTCCTTACAGATTTCCAACCCCCCCCCCCCGGGGAGGGGGGCGGGTCATACTGCCTTCACTTAGAACCCTGATTGGTATTGTACCCCCTTCATACCATGTTAAGAAGCAGAGTCATGTATATTAATGGTTAGTATCAGGAACATTTTGTTTCTTTCTACACTATAGAGATCTAAAGGAGAAAAGCTTATTTGGAGCAAGAGAGGTCAAGAGGAAGGAATAACCTCGTAATTACAATGGTATTGCAGTCTACTCTGGGAATTGCAGTGGGGAAATGCAGTTTCAGGCATGTAGTTGTACTGTAGAGTAAGTTTTGTTGAAGTGCATCTAGTTTTTAACTTAAAAATTTGTAAATATGGAATGCTTAATGATTGTCACAGACATTCTTGAGTAGTATACTGTCATTAAAGGCACAGGTTCTGGAGATAGATGTCCTGAGTTCAGTTCCAGCTTCTTCACTTTCTAGCTGTATAATTTTGAGCCAATTATTTAGCTTCTCTCTGCCTCAAGTTTTAATCATTTGTAAAATGGGGATAATACTATTACCTCCCTTATAGAGATGTTGTAAAAAGTAAATCAGAAAATTCACATTATGTGCTTTGAACAGTACCTGGCATTGGAAATCATTCAATACGTGGTAGCTGTATGTTAGAATTTGAGGTTTGTAAATGTAAGCCACCTCGTTTTGTTTTGTTTTGTTTTGTTTTGTTTTGAATGTGTATTTATTTTTGAGAGAGAGAGCACAAGCAGAGGAGGGGCAGAGAGAGACAGGGACGGTGGATCTGAAGTGGGCTCTGCAGTGACAGCAGTGAGCCCAATGCGGGGCTCAAACTCACGAACTGCAAGATCATGACCTGAGTCAAAATCAGATGCTCAACCAACTGAGCCACACAGGTGCCCCATAGGCCACCTTTTTACATGGCTAGGCAAGACAGTAGTTTGACAGATTTTTGCAGCTAATACAACATATAATAAAAATGTATATATAAACCTAGTATTCAGTTAGCTTCTTTTTTTCCTTGTATAAGGTGTGTTTTATAGGCAGAAGCAATGTTGGAAAATCCTCTCTAATAAAAGCCCTTTTTTCACTGGCGCCAGAGGTTGAAGTCAGAGTCTCCAAAAAACCGGTATGTTGAAGGAAAGGGATGGGGAGGTGGAATTTAAAAGAAACAGTATATTGAAATGTAAAATTGTCTGAACTATCTCTGAAATTGACTAAAATAACTAATAAATGTTGAGAGGTACAAGAAACCATACTTGCTAAGTTCCTAGAACAGGTCTTCTTTTTTTTTTTTTTTTTTAAATGCTCATTTATTTATTTTGAGAGAGCACAAGCTGGGGAGGGGCAGAGAGCGAGGGAGAGAGAGAATCCCAGGCAGGCTCCACACTGTCAGCACAGAGCCCAGCGCAGGGCTCACACTCACGAACTATGAGATCATGACCTGAGCTGAAATCAAGAGTCAGACGCTTAACTAACTGAGCCACCAGGGTGCCCCTAGAAAGGTGATTTCTTTCAAATAAGTAGTAAAGTAAGACATTTCATTAATGCCTGTATATTTCCCTGAAGAAAAAGAAAGTATGTCTGTATTTATTTTAGTAGTCTTGCAAGTTTCTTGAGGAAATCCTTTTGTCCAGATCTTTTCCAAAGAGTTGCCATATAAAGTGTTCTTTTGCCATTCTATATTTACTTCTTTAAGAGTGATCATTTAGTTTTACGCTGATTTTAGAGGAAACTGTTTTGAATTATTTTTTCCTCCTATAAGCTTTTATATCTTGCAAATTCCTTTTTCCCTTTCTTCCCCTATTCCCTCTCTCTTTTTATACATGGATATAAATATATATACATACATACACATATACAATTAGACAGACCCAGGTTTACCCAGGGCCGAATTATGTGATTATGTCAGCTAGTCTGCTGTAGTAATTTTCTGTCAGTTTTTAATTTTCTCTACTTCTTTCTCAGTGATGCAGACTGTACCAATATCTAAGATACCCTCTCCTTATTTTTTTTTTTTAACGTTTATTTATTTTTGAGACAGAGAGAGACAGAGCATGAATGGGGGAGGGTCAGAGAGAGACGGAGACACAGAATCTGAAACAGTCTCCAGGCTCTGAGCGGTCAGCATGAGCCCGACGCAGGGCCCGATGCAGGGCTCAAACTCACGGACCGCGAGATCATGACCTGAGCCGAAGTTGGACACTTAACCGACTGAGCCACCCAGGCGCCCCAGATACCCTCTCCTTAAAACTCACCCCCAGTTCCCTTCACCTTGTTATATATTCCCACCAACCTTGTGCTCACTGCCTCCCTTTTCTTGCGTTGGAACCCTTCCATGAAGCTTCACTAGTCTTCTCTTGCTCCCCATTTCTTCATATAGTTGATTCCCTGGCTCCATCGCTGATGCCGATGATTGTTGTCATTCATGAAACCTCCTATGCTTATGCCTACTCTGTCTTACCAGATAACCCAGCTAAATTCTCATTTCTAGGTAGTGTGGTTCTCTTCTCTCTACTAGAGGACAATGGAAGAAATGTATTCTTTTTTTTAAATTTTTGTTAATGTTTATTTATTTTTGACGGAGAGAGAGAGACAGCATGAGCGGGGGAGGGGCAGAGAGAGAGGCAGACACAGAATCAGAAGCAGGCTCCAGGCTCTGAGCTGTCAGCACAGAGCCCGATGTGGGGCCTGAACTCACAGACCGCGAGATCATGACCTGAGCCGAAGTCGGACGCTCAACTGACTGAGCCACCCAGGTGCCCCTGGAAGGAATGTATTCTTGACATTCCTGATTTGTCATTTTCCTGTGGATAGACACATCAGCTGATGGGAACCTAAGCACTGTTTTATAAAATCTTTCCTCTGGAAGTATTTGTTCCAAGTTCCAAACAATTGACTTTTTAAATTTTATATCTTAACTGTTTGTTTTCTGATTAATAGTGTCATTGGACACAAAACCATGACTTTTTATCATCTTTACATCATTTTAGTTTAACACATATTTTATAGTGTTGTATATGCTTTTAAAAAATGGTTTAATGAAAGCACAAAAACCATCTAATGAAACGTGCGAAACATCTGATCCTAGGGAAGGAGTAGTCTCGGCGTAATAAACTATCAGGCTTTGCATCTAGGTTTTATGAAAAACTGTATGACTGACAGTAAGTATTTTTAGTTTAGCCAGTCTATGCCATAAGACAGAGAATCCCAAGCAGGCTGTGCCACTGACAGCAGAGAGCCCAATGTAGAACTTGAACTCATGAACCATGAGATCATGACCTGAGCCCAAGTCAGACATCTAACTGACTGAGCCAGCCAGGTGCCCCAATTTATTTCTCTTTAAAGTGGAGATCTGTTATTCATCAGAGAATATTAACTAATACAGTCACACCATTACAGGGTAACTTTTTATTGAGACAGAGCTAATTAATGAAAAGACGCCAACATAATTTGGCTACATATTCTTAATCCAGAGTTCTTAAATCATATAGATTCTCTTAAAAATGAATTGGAGGGAAGAAGTAGTATCATCGAAGCTTATCTCCAGCCACTTCTCTTTTATCTTCTTTGTCTGTATCATCATCAACCCAGCTAGGATTATATTCATAATACTTAGGCTTTTAATAAATTGAATAAAAATATTTTGAGTCATTAAATATATAAAGGACATATATACCTGTATATATTTGTATATTTTAGTTAAAATACAGTGCAGTATTGGTTTCAGGAGTAGAATTCAGTGGCTCTTCACTTATATATAACACCCAGTGCTCATCACAACAAGTGCCCTCATTAATACTCCTTAACCATCTAGCCCATCTCCCACCCACCTCCCTCCATCAACTGTCAGTTCTCTGTTGTTAAGACTCTCTGGTGGTTAAGGACATATTTTAACAAAGCTTTTATTTTTTCATTTATTTTATCAGGGGCACACAAAGAAGATGAATTTTTTCAAAGTTGGGAAATATTTTACATTGGTGGACATGCCAGGTTATGGCTATAGAGCTCCTGAAGATTTTGTTGACATGGTAGAGACCTATCTAAAAGAACGAAGGAAGTAAGGAAAAAATTTTCTTGTAAGTTTAATCCAAAAGCACGTTTTCATTAATGGAATATTCTGCACCGTATGACTCTACATTATCAAGTGACTTCTTTTAGACGGTCCATTTTATTCTCATAATATTCTACAGTACAGCATATAGGGCCAAGGTGTATACTCCTTGCTTAATTTTTTCTTGTAGATTAGCTTAATTTTAAATTTCAGTGTTTTCCTAAATTGAGACTATAACTAGTTTTTCAGCAGAGTTCACTAATGTTTTTATATCAAACTCTTAGCTGACTAATTTTGAAAATAAAGATTATTGGTTATTGTGGTATTTACCACATTTAGATAAACTTCAGTGCATTTTAAAAATACTTCTGACACCACATCCTCAGTAAATGTAACTTTCTTTGGTCTCCATAGGTAGTCAAATGGCAGTTTTATGTTTCAAGCATTGCACAACATATAGAGAAATTAATGTTAAACTTTTGAATTATAAAAAAGTGTAAGTATCTTGCTTGTAGCTTTACATAGAAACTAAGATGAAATATTTACACACAAAAAAATACAAAACATAATGTGTCTGGTTTCCATTATTTGTTAGTCTTAAAATAATATTTGAAAATTTAGACATTTTTGTGACAACATCGTTAATTGGCTTCATGTCTCTGCCACTAGAGTTCAAGCTTTTAAGGGAAAGGACTCATTCATCTTTGTATCTAGTCTTAGGCAGAGGATCTTAGGTTCAATACATGGTATTAAAATAAATTAATATTTAGTACATTTAGTTAATGAAAGTAACAGCATTGAGAGTTATTGGATTATAGAATGGACTTCCTAGTGAACTGAGAATTCCTTTTGCCTAAAGAAATTTTTAAATTTTGGAATGCAAAATTATTCAAAGGAAAATTTCTTAGGATAGTAAAGGTCAGGGGAGAAATGCATGAGTGTATTTTATATTGTCATTAATTTTTATTTCTGCATTCTTACAGTTTGATGAGAACATTTTTGTTAGTGGATAGTGTTGTTGGAATTCAAAAAACCGACAGTATTGCCATAGAAATGTGTGAAGAATTTGCATTACCTTATGTGGTAAGTGTTTCTTTCAAATCATGGTTGCAGTTAGAAATACCAGTTTGTGTGCATGTGCAAATGCGTGTGTGTGTGTTTGGTGAAAGAGCAGGTCTTGTCTCCGCAAGAGTCCCTTTTGACTAATCTTTTTGATTATCAGCCATTAAGACAAGTTCTGTGGTACTTTTATTCTCTTTTCTCTCCCTCAGCTTTAAGGTTTCGAAATTATAGTCAAAGTAAAGTATTTTCAAGTTGTGCTCTTTCCTTTCATTTTTCTGTGGCAATATAAATATTTGTCTAAAACATGTTAGTAGTTCTTTAACAGCAGTTTGGCAAATAGTACTTATCAAAAATGTAAATGAAATTGCAACTGAAAATTCGCTAAAGTGATTTGCAATTTAAGAACCATTGCAAGAAAATAGGCTCCAGCACACACAAGTAGGATTTTTACATTCTTAAAGAAAACAAAATTTCTTTCAGGAATGTCTTACCAAGGCTTTTTCTGTTGTTTGTCCTAGAATAGAATACAGGTTAGTAGGTTGGTATCCACATTATTTTGCTTTGTGAGTTTTGCAGATAAGATAGCACTCTAAAGTTTCTTTCTAAGGGAGAGTGAAGAGTCCATTGACTATAATTTGGTTTCAAAAAAAGTTAGGAAACCACTAAAATGTAACAGTGGAGTTGAATGCAAATCAAACCATGTTACTAATCAGCAGCATTTTTGTATTCTTGAGGTTATGGAATTGGGGTTTGTAAAAGCTCTGTGAAGCATTAGTGATAACTAGTTAGTTATGAGAAGTCAAAGGTCTGATATAGTCCACATAGTAGAAAATACCCAAATAGTGCCAAACTGGTTTTTTTAAGTGATACAGCATTCCTGATTTGGTATCATAGGTACCAGTTAGTGAAATTGTATATTTTTCTCAGTTCAACTTTAAGGAAATAACTATTTTCTTCTTTGGAAAAGAGCTTGTGATAGAGGAATTATGTTTCCTTTTAAATATCAGCATATTTAAAGATAATAATAACAAAATATATAAATAAATATCAGCTTTTTTGCTTTTATGAGGAAAGATTGCCATTTGGAGGGATTCACAAGTAGTTAGAAACCACACACTTTCTGCTTCTCACTTCTTTTACCCTTAACATTTTTTATAACTGAAAAGCATAAATGATGAGTCAGGAAATATAATTTTATAGAAACTCCCCAGGAAAATATGATAGATCAAAGTCGTTTTAATTCATTTTATAATCATTCCTACAACTGTATCAGATACAAGATACAAAGAGCCTGATTTCTTTTTTTTTTTTTTTTTAATGTTTATTTATGTTTGAGAGAGAGAGACAGAATGTGAGTGGGGGAGTGGCAGAGAGAGAGGGAGACACAGAATCTGAAGCAGGCTCCAGGCTCCAGGCTGTCAGCACAGAGCCCAAAGCAGGGCTCGAACTCACAAACTGTGAGACGATGACCTGAGCGAAATTGGACACAACCAACTGAGCCACCCAGGTGCCCCAAATAGCCTGATTTCTAGGGGTTTTTCTTAACATTATTACATGTAAGACAGAACCATTTTGTAGGTCAAAAATGATGTTGGCATTTTTATATAGATCAGCCTGATAATGCTCACTGTGTATCTTAGTTAACATGAGATGTATAGTGATCATATGCAACATTTGTCATACATCAATTGCAAATATGACTCAAGGGTCCTTTTCACTGGTCTTGAATCCATGATATTATGGCCCTGTGTAGTTAAAGCACTATTAAATAGAAATACATAGTATATGCTTTATCCATTGTATACATGTTTTTGTTTTGTTTTTTTTCAATGTTCATATACTTATTTTGAGAGAGAATCCCAAGCAGACTCCGTGCTGTCAACACAGAGCCTGATGCAGGACTCGATCTGACAAACTGTGAGATCATGACTGGAGCTGAAATCAAGAGTTGGACAGTTAACTGACTGAGCCACCCAGGCACCCCAGTATATTGTATATATTCTTATTTAATATTCATGGTAACTCCTTTAGGGGGTGTTGCTTTTATTTTATAGATGAAGAAACAAGAGAGATTAAGAAACTGATAAGGATCTACTAGTTACTAAAAATTTGTAGTGAAAAATGTGCAAAACTGTGTATTAAAAGATACTTTATTTCTAATGCTTAAATATTTGTTTTCTTACAGATGGTATTAACAAAAATTGACAAATCTTCCAAGGGACATCTTTTAAAACAAGTGCTTCAGATCCAGAAATTTGTTGACAGAGAGACACAAGGATGTTTTCCTCAGTTGTTTCCTGTAAGGTAAGAGTTGAATTGTTTTTATTACTTTTATGTACTAACAACCTTTAGTATTAAACAGTGTTTCTTAGATTGAGGTATTACTTAACATAAGAGGAGTTTGGAAAGCTATGCATTTAGCCATGATTTATTGGCTCAACCCATCAGCACTGTTGTTTTTTCCTTCCCTCTAGTTTGTCTTCTTCTACAGGCTCTTGCTAGATTTTCCCTAGGTATCTTCATTTTCTTTCTGCCTCAGCCTAGCTCAACCCTAGACTACAGAAGTGAAAACTTTTTACTTCTTAAAATCAGCTAAATAGCAACCACAATATACTACCATGCTTTTCTCGGTTTCAGAGAAAAGCAAATTATCTTTATGGTACAAAGCTCATTCGGGCTGTGAGGGATAAACATTTTTCTTTAAAAGGACCATATGTAAAGAAGAAGTGCTTCATATAAGTTAGAATTAAGCACTGATAGCAGACAAAATGATGATTTCTTTAGCTGGCGATTTTGAGCTAGTTGATGTTGTTTAGTGATGAAACATGAGTCTATACTTTGAGCATATACCTGGGATGTAGTAGGTAACTTGTACTAGAGCACAGATAAAGTGCCATTCCCGTATGATTTTCTCTCTCTTAACTTCTTTGTGGAAGGCACTATGGTATTTGCTATGAGAAATAATAAGACCAACTAATACTTGGTTGTATATAAAACTGTCCCGTAATCATTCATTCAAAGTCCTGCCAATCCAGATCACATTTAAATTGTTTGTAGTTGTGAACATGCCTGTCAAAATCCTTCATTCATTCATTCCTACAAAATGGTCTTCTCTCTTGACTTTCATTCAAGGGTTTAACCTGTTTATTTGTCTATATCCTATCTATATAATAGAGACTCCTAGGGGCAGGAATGAAATCCTACTTCTTACAGCCCTGAGCATTGTCATAGCAGGACAGGTGTTTATTCTGTTTAATAAGAAGGAAGTGAGACCTCAGCTAAAAAAGCAGCAAAAACATAAGATGGACAGATTATGGCTTAACAGCAACATTTATTGGGAAAAAAGTTTTAGTTGACTGTAAGCTGAATTTGAATTGACAGTATAATGGGGCTGGGGAAAAACTGACAATGTTTTCTTGACCTATATTAATAGAATTATAGTGTCCCAAACAAGGAAATGATCAAGCAGTAGTCCCACACTGCTGTGAGCTATATGCCATCAGATGAGTCAGGTTAGGTTGTGACTTGACATTAAGAGAAACTAGAACTATCTGAAAACAGATGGTCTTGGGGAAGGTTACATCACTACATCACTCATAAGACTTAACTGATCCTCACAATAAACATCTCTATTTCTAGTTAAGGTTGCAAGTCAAAGAAGTGAAGTGAATTGCAGAGAGGTATCTGTTTAAATAGAGCATGGACTTTGGGGTCAGAGAGCCTTTATTTTGCATGATTCTTCTTATTTCTTGACCATAGATTTTAAAGTAACTTATTTCATTTTTTGAGCCTGTTTTCTCACTAGTGAAAATATGATTATTAGAAGGATTAAATACAATGTATTGTGACAGATATGCACACAGCCACATAATAAATGTTAGTTTCTTTTCTTGCCAAAAGTCAGTCAGTAAGTGGCAGGGTTAGGCCAACAACCCAGGTTATCAGATTCCCAGTACTTTTTAGAAACATTCTCTTCTTGAGACGTGTCAGCATTCTCTGCTGCATGACCTTGGAATCACTGCTGCCACAGTACTCACCATAAGTGACCAAGGCTCTGCAGAAGCCATACAACACTCAAAGGCTAAGACTTGAGATGCGGGATCTGGTGACTTTCAAGAACTTCACCATTCACTATACCATAGTGACCACATACAGGAATTTGTCATACTGTATTCTGTACCTCTCAAAACCCAATTCAGAAAGTAGAGTTGTATACATTTGTTGGTCTTATGTGCATGACCAAGTCCTAGTCCATCCCTCCAGAAAGAAGTTTGGCCTGTTCACAAAATAATTATTATGAGAAAGTCTGGTTTTGTTTCCTTCTTTTCTTATATCATCCTTATAAAAGAAAGGTGGGAGTATAGTCCAGCAGGCTTTGGCCTTTAAGGCTGTAGGCAAAAGCTAAATGCTAAACTTCATGACAGAACTCTGCCCCAGTTGAGTAGAAATGTATAAATGGTGAAAGATCCCTAAAGATTATTGCTGGGATCAGTCTGTTTTTATAACTGGCATGGAAGAAATATGTAAGTAGGTAGAGTGCAATTGCTCTCTATGTAGTGGGATTCCAAGCAAAGAGAACGTACTCCAAGAATAGAATTACAGTAGTTGACAGAAATGTTGCAGATGAGTTCAAGATGCCATAATTAGCGTGTGGACTACCCAGCTTGTGTCTCTCCTTTAAACCATATAGCTTCATTTATGACCCAGGAATCATTATGGGCTGTTTTCAAGCAGGCAGTTTTGGTTAAAAAGTCTAAAATGCTGTACTTTATCAAGAACGGAATTAGCAGTGCAGTAGAAAATAGTCTCCCTGTTTTATGTATAGGTATATACCACTCCTGTACCCATAAAAGTCATAGTGTATCCATAAAGTCCATGTATCCTGAGAAACCGTGTGCTCACTTCCATGCTGACAAATGGATGGATGCATATGGATGGATATAGTAAGACAGGTAGATAATAACAGACATAGTAATGGTGATGATGATTTTTAAAAATAATGAAAAAATGGTCTAAGTTATCAAGGTTATTGAATCTTTGTCACAAAAAGGACAAACTAAAGAGATCGAAACTTTTAATCTGGGAAATAAAAACCAAAATAGAAGATGTTCCAGTGGCATTTTTCACAGAAATAGAACAGTCTTAACATTTGTATGGAATCCCAAATAGCCAAATCAGTCTTACAAAGGAAGAACAAAGCTGAAGATATCATAGTCCCTGATTTCAAACGATGTAATAAATCTATAGTAATCAAAACAGTATGGTACTGGCATAAAAAAAGGCACATAGATCAATGGAACAGAATAGGGAGCCCAGAAATAAACCCACACACATATGGCCACTATGACAAAGGAGCCAAGAATATACAGTAATAACTGGGCATTGTCTTCAATAAATGGTGTTGGCAAAACAGGACAGACATATGCAAAATAATGAATGCGGTAATGAATACAATTCAGCCATAAAAAAGAATGAAATCTTACATCATACACAAAAATTAATTCAACATGGATTAAGGACTTGAATGTAAGGTGTGAAACGATAAAACTCCTAGAAGAAAACATAGGCCCTTAACGTCAGACTTGGCAATGATATTTTGGATGTGACACCAAAGGCAAAGGCAACAAAAGCAAAAATACACAAGTGGGACTACACTGAACTATAAAAAGCTTTTGCACAGCGAAGGAAACCATCTTCAAAATGAAAAGGCAACCTACTGAATGAAAGAAAGTATTTGCAAATCATATATCTGATAAGGGGTTAACATCTAAAATACAAAACTCGTACAACTCAATAGCAGAGACAAAAAAAAATCTGATAAAAATGGGCAGAGGATCTTAATAGACATTTTTTCCAAAAAAGACACACACATGGCCAAAAGAAAAAGGTGAAAACATGAAAAGATGTTTAGCATCAGTAATCATCAGGGAAATGCAAATCAAAACCACAATGAGATACCACCTCATACCTGTTAGAATGGCTATTATCAAAAAGCCCCCCTGCCCCCAAATAAGGCAAGAAATAACAGCCTTTGGTGAGAATGTGGAGAAAAGGGAACCCTTTGCACTGTTGATGAAATTGGTACAGCCACTATGGAAAACAGTATGAGGTTCCTCAAAAAATTAAAAATAGAACTGCCATATAATCCAACAATACCACTTACAGGTATTTACTTGAAGGATACAAAAACACTAATTTGAAAAGATACCTGCACCCCCATGTTCACTGCAACATTATTTACAATAGTTAAAAAATGGAAAAAACCTAAGTGTTCACCTATAGATGAATGGACAAAGAATGGGAAAACACACACACACACACACACACACTGGATACAATTCAACCATAAAAAGAATGAAATCTTGCCATTTGTGACAACATGGGTGGATATTTGGGGCATTATGCTATATGAAATACATCAGGCAGAGAAAGACAAGTTACCATAAGATCTCACTAATATGTAGAATTTGAGAAATAACAAAACAAGATCATAGATACAGAGATTAGTGGTTGTCAGAGGTAAAGGATGGAGGATGGGAGATATGGGTGAAGGGGATCAAAAGGTTCAAATTTCCAGTTATAAAATAAGTTATCAAGATGTAATGTGCAGCATGGTGACCACAGTTATTAATACTGAATTGCATATTTGAAAGTTGATAAGACAGCAGATCTTAAAAGTCCTCATCGCAAGAAAAATTATAATGATGTGACAGGTGGTGACAGATGTTAACTAGACTTACTGTGATTACTTCACGATATATACAAGTATTTAATCATTATGTTATACACCTGAAGCCAATGTTATGTGTCAGTTATACCTCGATTTAAAAAAAAAAAAGCACTTTGTGAAGTAAAAGGCAAAGTAGTAATACATTGAAATTTTTAGAATCCTGAAGGAAATCGATCTGATACTATGGATCATCAGAATACAACAGGCTGATGGGAGAGAGGAAATGCAGGACAAACTAAGACATTCTGTTTCATACATGGAACTCAAGAGTTTTTAAACAGTTCTTAAGTTGGATGAAGTCAAATCTGTTACTATATCTGAAGTAAAGAAGAAAATGATTTTTCTTTTTTTTTCACAGTTCTGTGACCTATTCTGGAATCCATCTGTTGAGATGCTTTATAGCAAATATAACAGGAAATCTTAAGACTGATGGCCTGTAGTTTAGCTGAAGATTCAAAATTCTCTATGCCAACTGGAGTTTTGAACATCAAAAATTTCAACATTTTTTTATATTAAATATAATTTATTGTCAAATTGGTTTCCATACAACACCCAGTGCTCATGCCAACAGGTGCCCTCCTCAATGCCCATCACCCACTTTCCCCCCTCCCCCACCCCCCATCAACCCTCAGTTTTGTTCTCAGTATTCAAGAGTCTCTTATGGTTTGCCTCCTTCCCTCTCTGTAACTTTTTTCCCCCTTCCCCTCCCCCATGGTCTTCTGTTAAGTTTCTCAGGATCCACATATGAGTGAAAACATGGTATCTGTCTTTCTCTGCCTGACTTATTTCACTTAGCATAATACTCTCCAATTCCATCCACGTTGCTACAAATGGCCAGATTTCATTCTTTCTCATTGCCAAGTAGTATTCCATTGTATATATAAACCACATCTTCTTTATCCATTCGTTCGTTGATGGACATTTAGGCTCTTTCCATAATTTGGCTGTTTAAAGTGCTGCTATGAACATTGGGGTACAAGTGCCCCTGTGCATCAGCACTCCTGTATTCCTCGGGTAAATTCCTAGCAGTGCTATTGCTGGGTCATAGGGTAGATCTATTTTTAATTTTTCAACATTTTTTTTTAATGTTTTGTTTTTGAGGGAGAGACAGAGAGACAGAGTGTGAGCAGGGAAAGGGCAGAGAGAGAGGGAGACACAGAATTTGAAGCAGGCTCCAGGCTCTGAGTTGTCAGCACAGAGCCTGACGTGGGGCTCAAACTCTTGAACCGCATGATCATGACCTGAGCTGAAGTTGGACGCTTAAACAACTGAGCCACCCAGGTGCCCTTCAACATTATTTTAAATGCTGTGCGTCTGTAATTTGCAGAAGGATCATTTCAGCTGTAAAACTTGCATCTTCCCAAAGCAAGTATGAATTTGTGCCTGGGGGAAAATGTTTATAAATAATTTAATTATGCTGTTCATTAGAACAAATAGTGTTCTATTTTAACAGTTCCTATTTTAACAGGGCTCCTGTTTTAACAGACTGACAAGAGCACATAGAAGTCCATAATATGGAAACCTATTTACTACTGTGTAGAGAATGGTTTGCCGTGTTTTTATTGGGCTTTTGTCTTTTAAAGACAATGTCTATTACCTACATTTAAATAATAAAACGGACTAGGTTAAAAGGGGCTACTTTTCTATTAAGCACTATTGGTAGATGGAAGACCATTGCTCCTCTCTATGCTTATAAGTTATCTTTTTTCTTAGACTTTATATATATGCTTGATAAAATCTCAGTCCATGCTCAAACACCAGTCATTTCAGGCTGGGATCATTCACCTTCAGGTGAACACGGTATTCAGAATCAGAAGACCAGAATTCAAGTTTCAGTTCTAATATTTATTACATTGGGCTTTGGGCATGTTACTTGATTTCTCTGCACTTTATTTATAATTCACAAAGCTATAAAGATTACAATGGTATTATATGTGTAAAGGATATCTTTATGTTTTGTGTATTTGTAAAGTAAACCAACCCAAGAATGCAGCAAAATTCAGATTTATCACAGAAAACCTGTTGTCATTGAGGAGATAACATTTTCTCTAGTAAAAGGCAAAAAACAAAACCAGTTTTAAGTGAGAAAACTGATATTTACAAAAGGCAAGAGAAAAAAGTTAATGAGACAGTTTAGAATTGGTACAGTAAGATTCAGAATGGAAAGATAAAGCGTGAACAGAAAAGGTTTTTATGAAGATGCTATGGACCTATTCATGTAAATGGCTTAGCTTCTCAAAGTGAGGCTGAGTATTAAAAGATTACAGCAGTAGCACTAGATAAAAACTTAAGGCTGTAAACAACTTTGTGACTTTTTTAGGAAATTCAGTATTTTCAGTTTTACGGTTGATAGCACTGGTTTATTCTAAAAGCGGTGTTTTAAGCTAAAAACAAAAACAAAAATAATTTTATGCAAGCATTCACAAAGCAAAACATATGGTGACAATAGAACGATCTTAGAAGTCAACATTTTGCTTGCCAGTGTCACTGTACTGCTTGTCTTAGCCTTTGTTCTCCTAAAAGCAGAGCCCAAGACAAAAGTTTGCATGCAGTCATTTATTTGGGAAGTGATCCCAGGGAACGGGAGCAATAGAGAGAGCAAACAGAAGAAAGGAAAATCAATCAAAGATGCAGGAGTTGGACATCACATAAGTACTAGTGCTTGATCTTGATGGACCTTCTTTGGAGCCTTATGAAATGTGCCTCTGAGTTGTCTTTGAAGTGGGAGAAGGTGGCTCCATGCCTCTTCCAACTTGTGGGTGCCCAGTGCCAAGAAGTTCCTTCAGCTTGTCAGAAGGAGCAGAGAGGAGGCGAAGTGTGGTTATCCACTCCTACTGTAAACTGTTGCCACAGCAGTGGCTGAAGGAAGAAGGCCAAGAGGATTTGGCATGGGAGATCTCAGCACAGTGCTATCAGGAACAACCTATTGTAATGCTACCAGAACAGTAAAATTGATATTCACTCTGATGATACTAACAGTAGTTTCTAACCTAGTTTACTAGAAAGTTGTAGTTTGTATATTTTAGATTTAATTATATTATTATATATATTAGATTTCATTTTCATTAGAATTTTAAATTGTTTGGAAAGATTAACATCTAGAATACTGCATTTCTTACAAATATGTATAAATTATCACATTGTAGACACATGTGAGGCTTTTTTACTATTTCCCCCAGAATTCTAAGGAGCAAGAGAGGGGGAAAGGGAGGAGATGAAGAATCTTACTCCAAAGAAACATTAATGAAGTACAAAAAAGTGTTAGGCCTATAGTCCAATCCAGGCTTTATAGTGTTATCTCCTTAACTCACTGAACACTGGTTTTTCCAATAAGGGATAATCTCCAAAGTCTCTTTCAACTGTAAAAGTTTATGATTCTTGAACAATAATGCCACTTCAGATGAAGCAATCCAAGCCCAGGGAAACTAACTCATTGGAGTCATAAACGAATAAAAGCAGAAGCAAGACTGGCCCTTAAATCTTAGAATCATAGAAGCTGATGGCTATTTTTAGACTTGTCCTGAATGAGTATTATCCATGTTTTAAGGTACTAAGTAGCTACTACCTACTCTGTAGGAATCCAGGAAAAATATATACAATGAAAAGGGACTAGAAATTTATTAAGAACTTTGAATTAAATCAGGATATTTAGCAAGGCTCCAGGAAAGAAGCTAAAGCAGTGTTTAACTGCTTTGCAGGCTGTGTGCATCAAAATCACCTGAGCTCCTTGCTAAAAATGCAGGCTTCTGTCCCCAGCCCCTGGCTGTGTTCATCAGTCTTTCAGAAGGGAATCCCCATTTTTAAACCACCCACCAAGTGATTCTCAAAACAGCCTCAAGTAGGAGAACCACTAGTGTAGACAAGTGGGAAAATGTGCAAAAAAACAATAGGGCTAGATAAGGAGTGGAAAGGAAATAAAATGAAGATGGCCAAGGAAAAGAAGGATGCGGTATATACTAGGGCACTGTTTTATTTTTCTCTACATCCATATATAACATAAAACTTAAGGCTACAACCTACTTAACAAATAGAATAGTACTGACCTAATTTTAGTAAACTAGAACACTTGAAAAATACATCAAACCTTGTATCATTGAAAACACATAAGATTTATCCTCTCTGAGTAACGGTACAAACAGTATACAACTATCAGATGACAGCATCAGCACCAAATTATAAATTTATGTGTGCCCTCACCACTGGGTCTATTTTGTGTAAACTAAGCTTTCTTTTTCTTCTTCTTCTTTTCTTTTTTTTTTTTAACTTATTTATTTTGAGAGAGAGAGAGAGAGAACAGGGGAGGGCAGAGAGAGAGGGAGACAGAATCCCAAGCAGGCTTTGCACCATCAGCATGGAGACCCACAAAGAGCTCAAACCCACAAACTGTGAGATCATGACCTGAGCCAAAATCAAGAATACGGTGCTTAACCGACTGAGCCACCCAGGCACCCAATAAGCTTTATTTTTCATTTGACTTCCTCATCTACTTCTATTTTGTTATCTTGTACTTCATGTATAACCATACGCCACTGTACGTCCTTTTTGGAGAAAAGTCTATTTGGAATTAATCACTGGCACCCAAATAGATAAACCAAAAAAAAAAAAAAAAATCCCAGAAACTTTTGGAGATCTTCAAAAGCATTTTAATATGCCTTTCTGTGAGGTATGGTGAAAAGATGAAGTGAAATAATGGTTGTGACCAGTCCCTGATAATACACTTAGTGGCAAAATTTTTTAGTCCTTTTTGATGATTAATTCTAACATATAATCAAGAATTATATGCACAACCATTAGAAGCTGCAAACCTTGGTGTTCAGAGGGGAACTTACCTAAAATGGAGCCATAAGACCAAAGTGACCTTTTAAGTACTCCTTGATACTTTGCTTTCCATCCCAGCCCATCCCCATATATCTAAGGCACAGAGTAGGTTTTTATCAACCTAATTACTCAGTTCTTAATTCCCTGGTAAATCATAAAATTATTCAGTTTTTAAGGGACCCACCAGCTTTTTTTTTTTTTTTTTCTTAATGTTTATTTTTGAGAGACAGAGCATGAGTGGGGTAGGGGCAGAGAGAAAGGGAGACACAGAATCTAAAGCAGGCTCCAGGCTCTGAGCTGTCAGCACAGAGCGTGACGTGAGCTTCAAACTCATGAACCTGTAAGATTATGACCTGAGCTGATGCTGGGATACTTAACTTAACCGACTAAGCCACCCAGGTGCCCCAGGGACCCACCAGCTTTAATTAAGGAATTACATCTGCTTCTCAAGGACAGGATATGGTAAATTTTTTCATCTTAGCCCCTGGTACAAAGTCAAAATTTGACTATTTAGTAGTCAAGTACTTGTCAATTAAATGACACAGAGCTACTATAAATATTTATTGAACTGACATTACTGCTGTACAGCGTTACACTAAATAAGCTCCTGAGTCCAAGTAGTATTTCCAAATCTTTCCAGAACTCAGCAAGTTCCACGTAAAACAGAACACTGGACCAGTTTGTTAAGCACTTAAATGTCTCATATATGAGCATTTAAACACCCATTAAGGCAAAAATATCATCAATGTCATCTGTCTCCTTAATGGTTCCTGATGTATTATGTTTGTTCATTTGCATCACTGTCCATGAATTAGTTTCATTTTCATTGTTTCCTGTAAGGTTTTCATGAATTTGTTTCTCTTTAGTTTGTATGACAGGATTTGAAACTCTGCTCCTCAAGAGTTGCTTATTGTTGGGGTAGAGATCAGTTCTATGAACTGAACAGTGTGAGCGTTTCCATTTTCTGCTATCTGTAGCATTCTGCATCCCTTGAGGGGACTGTTGAATTTCCTTTGAAAGAGTCAACTGCAACTTTCTCTGCAGTCTCTTCTGTCCCAGTAAAAATCTACTCTGAGATCTTCTTTGTCTCAAATGATGCTTTGAAGTCTTGATTCCTGAGCCACGAAGAAGGCAGTTGCAAATAGATGCTTTTATGCACTTTAGTTTCTTTGGTAAACTTTAAAGGATAAGAGAAAGGAAAAATCTGGGATTAAGACACAGAAAACATTTTCAAAAACTTTTGTCTTCCTTTTACCAACACCTAACAGAAAAGTACACAATTTATCTCTAAGTCTTGTGCCCGTGTACAACCCCAGAATCATCGGAAACTGACTCAGGTTGTAGACGAATATGTGCCCATTATGTTCCCAAAGTAAAGTAGCTCCTACAACTGCCTAGCAAGGTAGCTGAATGGTGAGATACCTCCATACTTTAGTGTCAGAGCTTTTCCCTGATAACTACTGTTCATAATGTAATAGGGGTGGAGCTGAGGAAAGGATATATCACAATTAGGAATATTTGGATTTTTCATATCTGGATAAACAACTTCATGTTGTAGAAGGAAATAAGGGAAAAGGAGTAAATGTGAAGAGAGAGTTTAAGAATGAAAAGATAGAGCTTCTGGCATAGACCAATTGGGCTACCCTAATTGTGATTCATGTACCATCTTCAAGCTTGGGAATTCAGAGCTCAAATAGCTGATCATTTTAGGTGTTTTGCTTCTGAATAAGGTATACTGCCACAAGGTGTATCAGTACCTTGCTAACTCCCTCACCACTTGTGATAAATTTCAAAAGATTAGCATGGGTCTGTAATTTCTACCCCATCACCCTTCCCTTTTCTTTTCTTTTTTTTTAAATTTTATTTATTTATTTATTTTGAGAGAGAGAAAGCGTGAGTAGGGGAGGGGCAGGAAGAGGAGAGAGCAAGAATCCCAAGCAGGCTCCGCACTGGCAGCATGAAGCCCGACACGGGGTTTGAGCCCACAAACTGTGAGATCATGACCTGACCTGAGCCGAAGTCAGACGCTTAACCAACTGAGCCACCTAGGTGCCCCCTCTTTTGCTTTTTAAATAAATACATAACTTTGAGAAAGCCCATTATAATGTAGTGAATCATGATCAGTTTCCAAACCCTTTTACTTGTCTTACTATAAGTGGTAATTTTTAAGTGTACCTCCTAATTAAAATGGGAATAGAAAAAATGAAAAAAGAATCAGGATCTGAATGGAGTTCTAGATCTCCCAACTGTAACAACCTAATCAAAATCCCCTATTTCCTCATCTACAAAATGAGAGTAATACTGCCTATCTCAGAGAGTTATCGTGTACATTAAATAAATTATAAATTGGACTATAAATATATTATTGAAACAGCAAAACATGGCAGTTTGAAAGAGCTCTATCTTTGTGGGGTATGGAATAATGGTTGAACCAAATAAACACTAGTTTGTTACCATTCTCATTAACTTTTATTTATTATCATCTCTGTCTCAGGCTGAGTTTTCCACTCTAGAATAGATCCTTTTTAGATGGCTACAGGTCTTTAAGGGACGCTAATGTAGATACCTTTCCAACAATTTCATCCCTTAGGAATACTTAACAACTTCTCTCATAGCTCTTAATCAAAACTTGTTTTTGTTGATCTTTGCAGCCAGTGTTCTGAAATTGTTACCATGGGCATCTATTATTTTTCAATAAAAATATAAAACCCTAGGGGTGCCTGGGTGGCTCAGTCAGTTGAGCATCTGACTTTGGCTCAGGTCATGATCTCGCTGTTCGTGAGTTCAAGCTCCACGTTGGGCTCTGTGCTGACAGCATGGAGCCTGCTTCGGATTCCGTGTCTCCCTCTCTCTCTGCCCCTCCCCTGCTTGCACTCTGTTTTTCTCTAAATAAACTATATATATATATATATATATACACACACACACACACACATATACACACACACACATAATATATATAAAATGTATAACATATATATATATATGTATGTATATATATATACATAGTATATAAAATATATATATATAAAATATATATAAAATCCTAAAGTGTCTAACTTCATTGTAGTGCTTCAAGTAATACTGGTCACAATAAAAGATAATCATCCTTAAGTGGTTCTGTGACCCTAAGGACCACAAGAAGAGGAAATCAATACCCGGAGAATCTGGCACCCATGAACGAACATGACCTGACCCTAACCCCAGAGTCTGGTGTGTGCCCTTGTAAGAGGCAGACTGCTTCTGCTCTCACATCCTCATCCTGCTATGCTGAAGCTGCGGGCAGACTGGCTGTCTCTCCTATGAGAGCAAGGGCTAGAGCTAGTGCTCCATGAGAATTAAGTCTGTCTTACACAGGAGTATCCCCAGGCTTAACATACCACAGACACTCCTAAGGCTCTCTGAATTAACAGATGGAATGGGGAAGAGTATAAGTGAATAAATCCAATTAACCAAGTTAACTTTCTTCCTCTCAATAATAAAGCTGTGCCCAACAAAAGCAAACAAAACTGCATTGGGAATAGATCCCTCTTTTAGCCCCCCTAGAGCTACTGGGCGTACCATTTTTTTTAAAAAGCTGACTTGAATAAATATAGGTTTGCCTAAATGACAACAGCAAAAGTTAAGGATATAATTTTTATTATATACCTACCCATGGCCTTGAGCTTCCACATGTTTAAGCCGGTTACTTTTAAGAAGTTTGTTACCCAGGAAGGAGGCCTGAGCCTTGAGTTTTTTGCTCCTGCACCACAAAATTGCCATTTGGATTTCTTCAGAAAGTTGGGTGAAAGTCTTAGCCCCTCGAAATCTTTGCACAAAACTTTTGGCACAGGGAGTTCCTGATGCTCTCTGAGAAGAATGTTTGGTTGCCTTTAGTTTGGACTGAGAACATTTAACGCTGGTCTCCTGAAATATGGAAAGGTGAAAAAAATATATTGGATTTGTTACTTACAAATATATAACAACAAAGAAAAGTTAACTCACCATGAGAATTAGAAAATGTCTTAAGAAGGAAAACTTTTTTTAAACTCACTGTGCTTTTCTTTGTCTCAAAAAACTTAATTTTTTATCAACTGCTCCTAACACAAGATGTTTTTCCCTTCTGTGCAACAATAGATCTCATCTCTAACTGAATTCAGGTGGGAAACATAGATGGGAAGTATACTATAAATATTCTGACAGATAACCTACTTAACCTATACATAAAAATGAATAAATATTGGTCAAAGTCTATCTAGGAAAAAAAAATCAGTGAAGAGACCTTTTCGTAGATACTACTGGATTACCACAGATTTGTTTTTCACTTATTTCTATACCCTAAGTTACCCTCAACACTGGGTCACAAACGTCACTGGAAATGCATGGAGATACGGATGGCTGCTGAAAATATGTTAAAAATGCTTAAACCGAGCATCATTTCCAATTCAACCATCTTTTGATGTGGCACCTTTGTCTCTTCAACCCCATCTTTCTATATCAAGTGGAGTTTGAATTGTACCAACTTTTATTGTTTATGAAAATATGCCACTTACTAGATTTGCTTTCATCCTTCATTCAAAACTTTCCTTCTTCCAAATTTCTCACTCAAGAAGAACATTAAAAAAGTAATAGAAAATGTAAAAGTAGAGACATAGCAATACTTTGTGTTGGTGATCAATAAAAGAAATTTGACCTTGAAAACACACTGAGCACGTTAGTGCTAATTGCTAGAAATGTGGTAGTGATGAGTCATGACTAAGCTGACCAACCAGCCAGCTTCAAAACCAGCTCACCTAGGAACAGCAGGATGGACTGCAGAGAGCTACAGTTCCTGAGACAGCTGACAAAACTATTTGGGGGACTGATATAATGGTAAAGAACAAAGACTGTGAAACCAAACTGCCTGTGTTCAAATCCCAGCTCTGCCCCGTATTTGCTGTGTCGCCTGAGCAATTTCTTATCCCTTCTATACTTCAATTTTCTCAGCTGAAATATGGAAACAGTAATAATATCACCAGCCTCACAGGGCTTTTGCAAGGTTTATAGGAGTTAATACATGTAAAGCATTTCGAACACTGCCTGGCATAGAGTAAGTGCAGTATATGTGTTAGCTGTTATTACGATGATGATGAAGACACTGATGAAGATGATGATGATGATTCCTCCCTCTGGAACTCATAAATTGGACAGAATATAGATCCAAGCTAGAATCCTTATAAACATTCAAGAAAGTACTCTGACTTACTAGAAATGATTAAGAATTCTTAAATAGAACGAAGAAATAATCCATGCGAGAAACCAGGAGAAAACAATTTGAGAAAAACAGATGGTAATAGAAGTCAAGTAGTTACCACATGAAAGAGGGTGACACTGATGTCCTTATCTGTTGCTAGGTCCAGAACAGAATTTACAGATACTAAGAGGAATCATGTTAAAACTTGAACCCTGACAGGGAAAGAAAGAGAAGCCTCATGACAAAAGACAAGGATGACAGTAACAATGAAAAAAGTAGCTAATGACATCTAACAACAGTTAAGTGCTTTGAATACTTTACATGAATTAAAACTGCATAATCCCATGAGGTGCATACTGTTATTAGAAAACAGAGGTTTGGACAGGTCAAGAAACTTATATAAGGTCATACAGCTAGTACCAACTGAAGCCAGGACTCAAACCATTTCTGTCTGACTACAAAGTGCATACTCTTAATATAATCCACACCTGCAGTGGATCCTAAGGGCAATTTAAAATTCTAGTGAAATTCTTAGTAAAATGTTTCTGGAGGCATTCTATAAACTGAATTTCCTGGATACACTCAGTCCTTTGGGAGTGCCTGTATTCATTCAGAAACAGGCTGAGAACTAAGATGGCACTAAGCCGAGAGCTGGTGACAAAAACAGAGGATTCAATCTCTGCCCTTGGTAAGTGGTATCTACTTTATAAAGTAGCAGAATCATAAGCCATAGTAATAGAAGCCAGACAAACCTGAATAGCCTTGTGCTTCAGCTGTTTGCAGAAAGCTCTCAAATCAAATTCTGATGACTTCTCTGTAGAGGTGGAGAGACCACAGATACAAAAACTTAAGCAAACAATTTTCAAATCAATGAATTCTCAAGTATATAATATTTCTTGCCAAATTACTACAAAAGAAATAAAGGGAATTAGATGAGTATGTGCTAAGAAAAATTACCTTTGAAGATTTTCTTACTCTTTACTGGCTGTCCAAGATCCACATTATTCTGTATATTGATCTTCATTTGCTTAGCTTTTTTGGAAATTCTGTGTACAGTTTCTTTGCTAGACCTTGGTGATTGATTTTTTGTTAAAAACAGTTTATTTAACAATTTAGTTACTCCTTTAGTTGCAAAAGCTGTGGGCATTTTTTTCTTAAAGACCTCAAAATAGGGCTGTCCTAAAAATTCGGCAATATCAGAAGGAAAGGTAAAATCTTTGAAGTAAGGCAGTGGTTGAATCCTAGAGACTTCATGAAGCAATCCAAACAATGGCTCATATAAAGAAGTCAGCCTTTTTAAAACACCTTTATAGAGAACCCTAGAGAAAGAGGAGGTCATGAATTAGCCAGTAATTATAATTTGCAGATTATTTAATAACCACAACAGATTCAAAGCTGAAAATAAATGTCGATCAATCTGCCACTACAGATAAAAAACGCTCTGGGACATATTTGCATAGAGCCAGATTTGTCCAGCCCAAACAGAAAAATCCAAGTACAAAATTTACTTTAAGTACTACATGGAACGATGTCTCAAAGGATACGCAACAAAATGTAAAGTGTGGTGAGATTTTAGGTAAATTTCAGGTTCTTCGCTCTTTTTTTTTTTTTTGGAATGTCTTAAAATAAGCATATATTATTACTATAATCAGCAAAAATTAAAGCTATTTTCATTATAGAAAAGAATGGAAGGTTTGACATTTTAAAATAATATGTTAGTTATTAGTAGTTCTAATGTTGTTACCCCTAAGAATAAGCAGAATAAACAAGATGAAATAGTACTTGAGATACCCAGGTTAAGACATCAAGGACATAACTATCAACACTCTAGTTCCTAATCCATCCCAAATAAACTCTGACCAAGTGAAGAAATGGAACCCCTGCACCATCAGCATCCCACAGGAAAACAAATATGAAAACCACTAATGAGAAACCTAGGTGGAGTTAGATGAAAAACAAATGAAGGATTTCAGAGGTAGGTGCATACATACCATAACCTGCTCACCAGCCCAACCATCACAAGGTTTAAAATAATGAATTCTTGTAAACCTAGATGTTTCACAGTCAAGCTGGAGAATCAAGTTAAAGTTGGAAAACAAAACCAAAGTAATTGGGTTTTGTAAGTTACATTTATGAAAGAAACAGAATGGAAATAGAATTTTCTTGAAGAAATTGAAGCTTTAAAACATGTTCTGGGGGCGCCTACGTGGCTCAGTAAGTGAAGCCTCCGACTTTGGCTCAGATCAGGATCTCAGGATTTGCAGGTTCAAGTCCTGTGTCGGGCTCTGTGCTGTCAGCTCAGAGCCTGGAGTCTACTTCAGATTCTATGTCTCCCTCCCTCTCTCTGCCCCTCCCCCACTCACACTCTCTCTCTCAAAAAATAAATGAACATTAAAAACAAACAAACACGTTCTGTTTCAGGCATGGAAACTTAAAAGTAACATGTACTCTGCAAGAACACTCATTATTTTATTTCTAAGATTAAGAATTTCTATCAGTGCCCTTATGATAAGACATGTTAGAAAGAGACTGGCAGTCTCTGGCAATTGCTGTATCAAGCAATTCCTAGAAAAAGGAGGCCAAGAAGCAAAATGTTAAGAATAGGTTATAACTTCCACAAACCTCCTAGCTTTCAAACAAATACTATTAAATTTATCCAAACAATTCCAGTTCAGGGGAAGGCATTTCAGTTGATTCAAGGATACAGAAATGTCTTGCAGCAACAGTCCAAGAGGCGAAGTAACAACTTGCAGGCTCCCAAAATCTTCATGAGCACCAATTCAACCACTGGTTGGCTAGGGATGACATATGCTTCGGTAGTTACACGATGATTTTCACTTCACAAAAAATGGAAAAGTATGTTCTTTTTATTCTTAAAGTTCATTAATTATAAAGCTCTCACATAGCAGTTTTCAAGTGCAGGTGAGCTTGAAGCTCAATTTGAAATAGTTCTGCTCAACAGTGACTTACTCAAGTTGATGGACACTGATATTTCAATGTAATCTATTGTGACCCAGATGTCAGTATCCTGCCATCCCTCCACAAGCCAACAGAAGAGACATTCTCACAAATACCAGGTGCCCGTTACTAAAACAAAATTTGCACAACTGAAGTACAATTGATTATATCCCAACACCAAGCAAAGTCCAAAGAGAGACCGCACTAAAGACAGAGTTCCCAGCCCACCACAAAGCCCATCACAAAGCAGCTGGACCACTTACTTGGAAGAAAACAACTCAGACAGATGTTGAATTGAACCCTCCAAATCCATGTTTTTCAAACGTTTTAAACATTGTTCAACCTGGAAGGGGAAGAGTAGCTCAATTCATAGAATACGGACATGGCCACTGATGGGACGAGGAAAGCAAAGATACGCAAAAGTTCAAATTATGGAAGGGGCGCCTGGGTGGCTCAGTCAGTTAAGTGGTGGACTTTAGCTCAGGTCATGACCTCACAGCTTGTGAGTTTGAGCCCTGCGTTGGGCTCTGTGCTGACAGCTCGGAGCCTGGAGCCTGCTTCAGATTCTGTATCTCCCTCTCTCTCTACCCCTCCCCGACTTGTACTCTGTCTCTGTCTCTCAAAAATGAATACATGTAAAAAAATTTTTTTTAAAATTCAAAGTATGGAAATACACTGAACACTACAGAATACTTTCATTTTAGGCAAAATAATCTGTAGCCCAAAGCAATTGCTCCTGCTCAAAAATTGGAAATTAACCCACCTGAACACATTTCTCAAACCCAGTTATAACTAAGAATTTACTATATGCCAGGATGTGATTGATGCTATAAAGGGCACTCAAGTAAGTATGAGATTATTCTCAAGATTATCATTTTTCTGAAGCAACATGATTTCTCACAGTGAGACCATTAAAAAAAGATAGTAGATTAATTAACTACTTGATTTCAACAACTTGTAAATGGCCTCAGAGATGAACAAAGTGATTTACTCATTTTACAAGTATATACGGGACACTTTATGCAAGGCATGCTGGGAAATAAAATAGTATATGACACTCCCCCATCTCTAGTTGCTAAAAACCTAGTAGTAAAAATAAGAAGACATACAAAATAGTTAAATGCTGAAATAAAAGATGTGCCTTATTTAAAATTGCAGTCCCCTCAGCACTCTACCCTTTCCTGCTTTATTTTTCTCCATGACACTTTTGATGGACGGATTGACTGATGGCTTTTCTCCTCTCAACTACAGTGTAAACTCCATGAGGGCAGTATAGTTCATCTATCTTATCCACCACTGTAACTCAGTACTTAGCACAGTGTTAAGAAGGCACTCAGTAGGATTTTTGCTTAATAACAAAACAACAAAAAGCTATCCATTTTACAAAATGTGGTAAGAATTCTATGATCTCCAGGAAATACCACACAAAAGGCATGCATGGGATGGCATCCAGACTTTGAAGAGTGTAAAAATCTGGATGGGCACTGACACTGGCAAAGATAATATCTTGCTAACGCTATATATATGCTAAAAATTTAAGTATTGATTCTGTTATAACAGCATAGCTTTCAGAATAGTGGAGGCAACGATCCTCAAATTCTCTGGGGTTAGCTCCTATCTTTTCAGTTTTTAATTCCGGATCCTATACTTTGAGAGAAGTACTGACAAACCAAGATGGGAAAACACTTGGGAAATACAGTAAGTGAGCTATGGTTCAAAAATAAAAACGGGAAAATCATTTTGAGAATTTAAGCAAGGCAGAACAAGGAGGAACATAACAGTCTTCATATACTCTCTTGTCACACAGAAAGAGGAATTGACTATTTTTTGTGCTTCATTTATGGGAATATTAGAGATAGGGTAATTCTACTACTCTGCTTTCTTCGAAGGGAGAAAAAATAACGTAGATGACAGTACTGAGTAAATAAGGAAATGTTAAGCAGGTCTAAGGCAGCAGTAGTAATGGAACTGGTAGTTGCAGGAGCATGAAACATGTTCCCTACTCTAAGGGACGGCAGGAAAAATAAACCATACACAAATGACTGCCACATGCAGACTGTACTCAATACCATAAGAGAACCACAAAGGGGAAGCCCAAATAGCCCACAGTCATAAAAAGAAGAGGTCAACCACACTAATAATCGAAACATGCAACTTAAAGTGAGATTACCACAATATGCTCTCATGTTACTCTTTGGGAAGAAGTTTATCACTGCTGGACAGCTTGAAATGGGACTTACAGGATGGCAAGGCTTTTACCAGGCAGAGATGGAGGGTCTGGGCATGCTAAATATACAGAGCCAGATAAGCAAATGTTCAGGTGAGAGAACAAATGTGGTGAGCACGAGACTTGTGAAGAGTTCAGGTTGTCTGGAATATAAAATATGTGAAGGTGAGAGAGAAGCCTGAGCTACAGAAAACTGAAAAGGCCAGATCACGGAGGATCTTACAAGCTAAGCTAAGAGGTTTCATCTTTACTCAGGAGCCAGTAGAGAACCATTAATAAAAATCAAAGCTGTGCTTCATGATGATTAACTCGGCTTTGGCATATAGAATATGTCAGAGTATAGGAAAGACTGGAGTTGAGGAAAGATCAATTAGGATAGCAAGACAATTAAAAGTTGACATGGTCTAAAAAAAAAAGATGCAGCCAGAACTAGAATAAGGGTATAGAAGCATAGAAAATTTTTGACCAACCAACTGACTTATGGGAGAGCTACATAAGAGGAAGAAGCAGGAAAAATGGAACACCAGATTTTTCTGACTGGATAATTATTCACAGCTTGGAAAGCCAGAAGGAAAAGCAGGTTCAATCTGACACTTTCAAGTTGAAATATACTCAAGTTTGGTTTTAGAGTAAAAGACTCATGAGATAAAAAGTTGCCCCAGAGAAGAAAACTTAGGAAAAGACCATGCTCCCAGATCTTTCTTTGAAGAAGAAATCTCCCATCTTTTTTTGCCTTAAGTAATGGGAGCAGAAAATTAACCAGAAAGCACGAATCTGTAAGGTTAGAGAACACGTCTGTGTTCTTCACCCTGTATACTGAGCACCAAGCACAGTACCTGGCATATAGAAAGTTACAAAAAAGGGCGCCTGGGTGGCTCAGTCAGTTAAGTGTCAGACTCTTGATTTCAGCTCATGTCATGATGTCAGGGTGGTGAGATGGAGCCCCGTGTCAGGCTCTGTGCTGAGCATGAAGCCTGTTTAAGATCTCTCTCTCCCACTCTCTCTCTGGCCCTCCTCACCCTCTCTAAAAAAAAGGGGGGGGGGCTACACAAAATACCTGCAGAATTAATAAAGTGAATGAATGAATGAGATTATAAAGAACCCAGCTTAGGAGACTCAGCCCTGTAGTGTAGAGGGCCCAATCTAAAAATTATAGGAAGCCACTTTCCATAACTTGTTATATAGCCATTTACTCTAATACATTACTGATTAGATTATATGTCCCACAATATATAAACCATGACTTTGTTCTTTTTATGATATTAGGATTTTGATTATGCTCAGGAAGTTGTTCTTTAATCCGGCACTTTGTCTTGCTTAAATCACTGTTATCTGTGAACTAGGCAAAAGCATTCTCAATATAGATTATATATAATGAAGAAAACTTTTCATAACAATTACCCACTAGAAACAAGACTGGGGAAGAATTAAACATAGTTCCTTTCTAAAGAAGTTGCGTTTTGAAATGCTTTCGGGGTGGGGGGCGGGGATGAAAGCCCACATGCAGCTTTGGACTGAAGATCTATTAAGTCACAAGTAATTTACTAAGTTTCCATACATAACAAAATATTAAGTGGCAGTATGATCTCATTTTCACCAAGTAAACACATTGAGTCATAAACACAGGGCTTCCTCCTTACCTGTTTGAGGGCTAAATGGGGCTTGTGGTGGCCCATCCTGTAGTGATTGCTGTAAAGGACTGCACATAGCACATCTGTTTCTGCATCCAGGGTTTGGCTCTTCAGTGACAGTGTAACAAGACCACATTCTCTAATTACAGCTGCAACACAAAGGTCTAAACCAGAGACATTTAATAAAACTTAATTTGGGGGTGCCTGGGTGACTCAGTCAGTTAACCATCAACCTCGGCTCAGGACATGATCTCACAGTTGGTGAATTCGAGCCCCGTATCAGGCTCTGTGCTGGCAGCTCAGAGCCTGGAGCCTATTTAGGATTCTGTGTCTCCCTCTCTCTCTGCCCCTCCCCCGCTCATGCTCTGTCTCTCAAGAAGTAAATAAAAGTTAAAAAAATTAAAAAAAAACTTAATATGTATTTCTACATTAAGTATATTATATAAAAACACTGTGAAGGAACATCTTTCCTTATTAAGGGGATTAAGAACAAATTAATATAACCAGCTTTAGCTATAAGAACATAATTAAGGATTCTAAGTATGTGAGATGATGGAAATGGTGACAGATACAAAGTCCAAAATCATTAAGAGAACAACTGTTAAACAAGAAAGTATATTTTTGTAACACATTTTTTTATGATTTTTAATAATCTTTCATATGAAGACTTTGCCATCATGTGGTGGACTCTTACACCTACTTACCTTGATGGTGGGTACCTGTTATACACTTCTCTAAATCCCCAGTTATGTACATAAGCAAGGCAGAATGAATAAACTCATACTCCTAAAAGCAGTAGTACTTTAAGGTAAGAATATATTCAGAAAAGAGAAACCACTATGGCAACTGGAAGTTACATTATTTGATGCATGCCTGACTGGACACAGGATGCTCAGCAGAACAAAATAACAGCTTCCTAGTCCAAAAAGCTGTGAAGTAGAAGATGGAGTTCATGTGTTTCTCTGTGGCTCTAAGGGTAGCACTATCATCCTAGATGGAAATAACACAAAGGCAGATTCCTACACAACAGGGAGACCTAATTTTGTTTTGTCCGAACTATATGAAGCCAGAATGGACTACCATGAGGATGGAGAATGAGTTACTGAATTTCCATGCCTGATAGGAATCCTGTTAAGGAATTTTTGAATAGGGGTGCCTGGATGGCTCAGTGCGTTAAGTGTCAGACTTCAGCTCAGGTCATGGTCTCTGATCTCACCGTTAGTGGGTTCCAGCCCGCATCCGTCTCTGTGCTGACAGCTCAGAGCCTGCAGCCTGCTTCAGATTCTGTGTCTCT
>NW_024412403.1:60373938-60540077 GCF_014898765.1 Herpailurus yagouaroundi
CCCGGGGCTCGAACTCACGGACCGCGAGATCGTGACCTGGCTGAAGTCGGACGCTTAACCGACTGCGCCACCCAGGCGCCCCAAGGAACTTTTCAATAGAAGAAGAGGGAAGATTGATCTATAAACTGCCTGGGGATGGATGGGGAAGAGGATGTCATGATTAGATAGGTTGTATTTAAATTTTTTTTTCAACGTTTATTTATTTTTGGGACAGAGAGAGACAGAGCATGAACGGGGGAGGGGCAGAGAGAGAGGGAGACACAGAATCGGAAACAGGCTCCAGGCTCCGAGCCATCAGCCCAGAGCCTGACGCGGGGCTCGAACTCACGGACTGCGAGATCGTGACCTGGCTGAAGTCGGACGCTTAACCGACTGCGCCACCCAGGCGCCCCAGATAGGTTGTATTTAATATTAACTATCATTTGAGTGTTTATTTACCGCATTAGGCCCTGTTCCAAATGCTTTATAACAGTAACGCTTCTTCAAAATAGCCCTTTGAGGCAGGTGCTATTCTTTATCCACACTTAAAAATGACCGGAGGCACAGAAAGATTAAATAACGATACTTCCCAACCTGCCCAGCTCCAGCAAAGCGAAGTGCCTGGATTTTCAAACCCAATCTGGCTCCTAACTATTGGGCCCTACTGCCTAAAAACAGCAGTACTATTGGTAAAACACCTTCGTTTAAGAGCACTCTCCCCTAATTATATCGTTAGATGCTCCCAAAGCCGGTGGAAGGTAGGGAGGACTAACCCCGTTTTACAGATAAGGAACTAGAGGCCCAGAAGGACTGCAGTCTAAATCCAGCGTGCCCCAGCGCCCTCTTAGAATACCAGGCAACAGACTTCAGGGTGAACGGGGCCGCTGGTGGCCTGTGGGGAGCCCAGGGTTTCCAGACAATACTTCTCCCTAACGCTAGCCACGTCCACCTCTCTCCGCCCACTGGCCGCAGGGCTGGGCCTCGGACCTTCATCGCTCCAGCCAAGCCGTGAGGTAGGTACAGTGAATTAAATGGGGGACGCCAAAGTCAGAAGCACCACAGGCTTCTCCGGGTAACTCGGTAGCCCACGCACCCCAAATCAGATCCTGCCCCGCGCCCCTTCCCAGTGTCCCGCGGGTTCAGGAAGTCCCGCCCCCTGCGCACGTGCGCTGGGCCCGGTCAGACACCGCCTCCGGAAACGTCTGTGGTTCGCCGGGCCCCCTCACTCACCCAGCGCCGCATCGGGGTCCGATACCGTTACTGTGCTGTGGCTCCCCGCCTTCGGGATCTTTACGCGGTTCCACGGCTCCGGGCCCGGCGGCACCGTAGCCATCTTGGGACGCGGGGAGGTACTGGGAAAGGCGGAGCTGGGCGAGGCCTAACGGAGCCACCGAGGGAGGGGAGGTGAGAGGAGATCTGGGGGAGGAAGAGGGCAAGGGGTGGTGCTGGGGCGGGGCCCAGAGGTGGGGGCGGGGCCTTCACGAATCGTGCACCAAATACAGTGGACTGGGAGAGTCCCTAATCACCAAAACCTGGCGGTTTTTCAGAATCTCTCACTTGGAAGAGTTTGGGGGTGGGTGGAAGCCCCATCCCAGTATTACTAAATAAGAATCTCCGAATGAGGAGAGGAATCTGCATTGTGTTTGGGCTTCCCACGGGATTCTGCGGCACAACCAAGTTTGGAATTACTTCAAGGCTTTTTACAGTTGTAGTAACTGAGGCCACCCATAGACCCCTATCTGCACATCAGACATTGGGGGGAGGAGGAAATGAAATAAAAGAAATGCAAAGTGTGACATTTGAAACACAGAAGACGGGATTTACCTTGTCTGGAAGGTCCTGTCTTCACCAACAGGAAAACTGCCATCACATCAAAGAAACTTAGAGCCCCTCTGACTCTATCAACCCTGTCCTCTATCATTGTTTAAGACAAGATGGTATCGCAAGCTCTGCTGATCCTCTCCTTATTAATAACTTTCTAATAGATTATTTATCTTCAGCCACAATGACGTCACCTTACTTGAATAAGCCCTTCACTGTAGTGTATTACAGAGGCAATTCGTAGATTTTGGAGACAGACCACCAAGGTTCTAATTCTAGCTCTAGTTCTCAGGAGAGTTACGTAACTTCTCCAAACCTTAGTGTCCTTATGGGTAAAATGAAAATAATAGTCTCTACCTCAGTGTTGTAAGGTGCTTTAGAACAGTGTCTGGCATACAGATACTTACTCCTATCACAATTAATATTGTTATTATTTCTACTGTTTAATGCAAGTAAGCTTGCCCTATTGAAACACTTGCCATGCTCTTCCTGTGTGCCTTGGCAAATACTAATTCCTCCACTTGGGTCATCCCCTGAAACACAGTCTCCCTTCCTCAGCTCTGGTGTCAACACCTCTGGGTAGTTCTTCCTGAACATCCCATCCCCACTCCATAACTTGACATAGACTACCATAGTGCCTTGAATTGGCCACTGTATTAGCTTTCTTTTGCTACAGTATTAAATTACTACAAACTTTGTTGCTTAAAAGACATTCTATTTCTGAAGGTCAGAAGGGCAAAATGGATCCCACTGGACTAAAGTTGGCAGGGCTGGTTCCTTCTGGAGGTTCTAAGTGAAGAATTCATTTACTTTTTTCAGTTTCTAAAGGCCACTTGCATTCCTCAGCTCATGTCTCCATCTTCCCATTTTCCAAGTCAGTAACATAGCATCTTCCAATCTCCCACCTCCCTCTCCTACTCTCTCTCATCTTCCTGCCTTCTTAGAAAGACCCTGGTGATTACTTTGGGCCTGCCAAAATAGCCCCATATAATCTTACCATTTCAGAATCTCTAACTTAATCACATCTACAAAATTTGTTTTGCAGTGTAAGGTAACATAGTCACAGATTCTGAGGATTAACATGTGGACATCTTTGGGGAGCTGTTACAGCTATCACAGACTCTCATGAATTTACTTCCCAGTGTCTATTAGTGTATTCGTATGTCTTCAGTGGTCTATGAGCTTACTGAAGGCAGCACTACCAGTAAAGTTCACTGATCTTTCTTTATATCTTAATTCTCAGCTCAGTGCATGGCATATAGTAGGATCTCAATAAATTTTAATATTTTTATTGAAATATAATTGCTATCCAAAGAACCACATATATGTAATGTATACAATTTCACAGGTTTTCAATATTTGCCCATTGAATAAGAGACTAGAAAATGCTTGAATAGAGTTTTGAAAAGATGATTAGGAATTTCTCAAGCAGATAAGGGAAGAAGGACATCCCTAACAGAAAGGTGTTAAACAACATGGGTTGGAAGAATCAGTGGTCTTGGGTCAGTATTGCTGGAGTTGGTGTGTGCTGAGGGATGAAGCTTGGAGTGGTGGTGTCAGATTCTGGGCAGAACTTGGATTTTACATTGAAGGCTGGTGGTTCCCCACCCTGGATGATCATAATTACCTGAGTAGCTTTTAAAAAATAGAAATTATCTGGTCCCACTTTGGAAATTCTTATTAGGTCTGAGTAGGACTCTAATTTTTGTTTCTTAAAAGTTCCTTGTGATGGTAGTTAGGATTGGGGAGCCCTTCCTATAGGTGATAAGGAGTCTCTCAGTCTTAGGCAGGACAATTTTGGTTACTTTGCATCAAAGAGCACCCTAAAAGCAGATTTAAAGGAGACGAGGCTGGTCATGAGGAGGTAAAGGAATCTATTGCAAACACTGAGGCAAGACATGATGGTGGCCTGAATTCAAACTTTAACACTGAATATGGATAGTAGAACTTATTTAAATGTCTGGTATTTAGATATTTAGATGTCTATCATGACTTCCAGATTGTTGTTTTGAGTTTGCAATAGCATTAAAAGGTAGAATAGAGTTAGGTGGGTGGCAAGGATAATGAGATAACTTTTGATACACTGAGTTTGAGGTCACCCACGGCGACAAGAATATGACCAATTCACCAATGGAATAAATGAGACTGTAGCTCAAAGGGTGACTGCAAAGGGAGGAAGTAGAATTGGTGAATCTAGGATAGTATTTTTAGAAGCTTAGAGAAAGGGGGACAGTTTAATTTATAATAGATATGCAGGATCCATCAGAGTATTGTTTTGTTTCTTATTTTAAGGTAGTGTGTCAGTCAGGGTTCCACCATTCACATAGAATCAATAGAATGTATATATATCACACATATATATGTATTACATATATATTTTTAAGGGATTTATTGAAAGAAATTGGCCTGCACAATTGTGGGGTTGGATAATCAAGTTTGAAGTCCATAAGGCCAGCCAATAAGAACAGGCTGGGGGTGCTTGGGTGACTCAGTCAGTTAAGCGCCCGACTTTAGCTCAGGTCATGGTCTCACAGTTCATAAGTTTGAGCCCTGTGTCAGGCTCTGTAGGCTCTGGTGATAGCTCAGAGCCTGGAACCTGCTTCAGATTCTGTGTCTCCCTCTCTTTCTGCTCCTTCCCCACTCATGCTCTCTCTGTCTCTCAAAAATTAATAAACATTAAAAAAAAATAAAAAAGAACAGTCTGGAAACTCAAGCAGAGCTGAAGCTGCAGCCTATAGAGGGGATTTTTTCCTCCTTCCTATTTTCAGGGAAACCTACTAAATTTTCAAGGCCTCTTCAACTGATTGGATTGGGTTTACCCAGATTACCCTGGACAATCCTTTACATAAAGTCAGCTGATTTGTAGCTGACAATCTCATCTACAGAATACCTTGTTAGAAAGACCTAGACTAGTGTTTGACTGAGTAACTGGATACTAGAGCCTAGCCCAATTGATACACAAAACTGACCATCATGGACAGGAAATTACTTGCTCACATACATGCTAAAGGAAAGAGGCCAAAAGAGTTAGAGAATCTGGCCATACTATGGATAAAGAGGGGAGAGAATGAACAGAACAAGACCCATTATTCATTCAATAAAATTTTTGAGCATCACTTCTTTGCCAGGCACCATACTAAGTCCCAGAGGAGACAAACAAGGATGGGATCAAGTATTCAGGTAGAGAATTTGCCTTAAAGATCAAAAAAGCCTTTATTTTCTGAGCCTGGAAGAAAAATAAAAATAGCTTTAGATATGAAGATGTTTAGGATGGGGTACTAGGAAGATGAGGGACCCCAGAACAAGAGCATCCATGTTGTCTGTAGATTTCCGATCATTACCAAGAATAGAGGGCAGCAGGGAAATGGAGTTGCAGGTAAGCAGTGGATATTTGAAATCAGAACTTCCTTGAACTGGAGGGTGTGGAAGAGGCCTCGGTTCTGTATATTAGACAGGAAGTAAGGTTTTAGCGTCGTGCTTAGAAAATTTACAGTCTGTAAGGAAAGACTAATTTGAACGCCAAAATGGAGAGACATGACTTCTTACTCAGTTTATAGACTCAGGCAAATTCAACAACAGATTCCCTTAGTAGACAAGGAAGCCAGTAAAAAGATGCTCATTGCTGTTACTTACAGTCACAAAATTTTGGAAAACATTTAAATATCCATGTGTCAGTTACCTATTACTGGTTAACAATCAACAACTTAGTGGCTTAAGTTGTTGGACTGGATCTAGAAGACCCAAGATGGTCTCACTCACAATTTTTGCACTCTCCCTAGGATAGCTCAAATAGCTGAAGGTGAATTGGGATGGCTGGGTCTCTCTGCTTTCATGTATTAGCTGGGCTCACACATATTGTCTGGGACCTTGTTTCTCTTCCATATGGCTTTTCTCTCCATGTGACATTTCATCCTCTAGGACCTATCTCTCCAAATAGACTCTCTCCAGTAAGATAACCTGGACTTCTTTATATGGCAGCTGGATCCACCATGAGCAAAAGCAAATGCCACAAGGCTTTGTTTTTTCTGGGCCAGAAGTCCCTGAATGCCACTTTTATCACATTCTATTGGCCAAAACAAGTCGGAAGGGCAGCCAGATTCAAGGAATGGGAAAACACACTCCAGCTCTTACTGGAAGAAGCAATAAAGACACATTGCAAAGAGGCATGGACACAGGGAGAAGTGATTCATCCTATGGGGGCCATTTTTAACAATGTACTACAGTCTAATAAACATTTCTTTTGAAAACTGTGGTAAAGTTCTCCTCCAAGATGGCAATGTAGGAAGACCCTGAACTCCCCTTCTCTCCAGAATTACCAAATTACACCTATCTATAGAGCAATTCCTCCTGAAGAAGAACAGCTTTTGCACAACAAAAGATAGAGATAATAGCAAAACTGAACAGCAAGAGAGACAGACATCGGTAACAAAGGGAACCCCCAACCCCAAATACTGCAAACCACAGTGGAGAGGGAAAGTACTGAGGTACTAGGAACAGATTTCTCTGGCCTTGGGCACAGATAAATAAATAAATAAAATCTTGGTTTAAAAGAGCAACTAGCATATAAAACTGAGCCCTAGAGTTCCACCAAATGGTGGAGGAAGCTGCAGGAATTGAATCAGAGACTGGAGAATGACAAGGTTTATGTCCCTCCACCTTGAAAGCACAGACTGGAGCAGGGGCTAGTCACTATGCCAACTTTCAGCTTCAGCGAACCCCAGGTCCTTTAATGCACACCAGCCCCAGTCATACTGGGCACGGAAAGAACTTGTGGTTTAAAAGAGCAACTAGCATAAAAAAGGCCCAAGCTCAGAACTCTACCTAATGGTGGTGGCAGTGGGAGGGGAGCTATTGGAACACTCTCTGGATGGGAGGGACTGGTGGGCACAGTCTGCACTCCTCTCCATCTTAATAATGTAAATGGGAGCAGAGCCTGGGAGCCCTTGCAGGTCTGCCACCTCAGTGAGCACAGGTCCCTACCCTATACCAGTTCTAGGCACCCTAAGTCACAGAGAAGTCGAGGTTTAATAGAACAGTTAACATATAAAAGAACAAGCCCTAGAATTCCACCAAAAGTCAAGGGAGTTGCTGAACTCTCTCCAGGTAGGAGGAGCTAGTGGATGGGGTCTACACTCCACCTCCACCGTGAAAACACAGACCAGTGCGCAGTCTGGGTGCCGTAACCAGCTTACCCCAAGCCTCTAGCCCACAGCAGCCCCAGCAATCCCACCAAAGCAGCCACAGAGTGATGCACACCAGGACATGCCTGATTAGCATTCACTACAGCTCGTTTTCACACCAAGGTGATACAGCCACAAAGCACCCTGGAACACTCCAGGCCCACACCACTTCAGCCTCAGACACTTTGCTAGGGCACATCGGGCACACAGCACTTTGGAACCTCCTGGCTGTCATCTGTTTCCAATCCAGTTGCCCTGCCAGGGAGTCCCCTGTGCAGAGCACCCCAGCAACACCAGGTCCATGTTTGCTTTGGTTTCAGCCACTCCAACAGGGCACCTTCTGCTTGGAGCACCCCAAAACACCTCCACCCACATCAGCCTCAGCTCCAGTCACCTAGCCAGGGCACTTCCTGTGCTAAGCACCCTGAGACATCCCAGCTTGCATGGAGTTCAGCTTCAGCTGCTCTGGCAGGTTGACCTCAGTGTGGAGAGCTTGGGACAGCCCAGCTTGCAGCTACTTCAACTTCAGCTGTCCTGCTAGGACACATTTTTCATGGAGAGCCCCAGAGATCACACTGGCCTATGCCCACTCTAGCTTTAGCTGTCCTGCCAGAGCACCCCTCTCCCTGCATGGGATGCCCCCAAGACACCCTGACCTGTACTCTGCCTAGGCTCCAGTTGTCTCTGCAAGGAGCACTGTGTGGAGAGTGCTGGAACACTCAGGCTAATACCCACTTTAACTTCAACTATCCTGCCAAGGTGCCCTCTGTGCTTAGAGCCCCAGGTCCCCCTAGCTTGCACCCACTTTAGTTTCAGCTCTCCTGCCAGGGCACCCTCTGCACAGAGAGCCTAGGGACCTCCTGGTCCACATACCACCTCAGCTCCAGTTGCCCTGCCAGGGCACCCTGGCTTGCACCCATTTCAGGTTTAGCTATCCTGCCAAGGTGTCTTCTGCATGCTAGGGGCCTCAGGACACCCCAGTTTACACCCACTTTAGCCTTAGCTGCCTTGTCCAGGCACCTGCTTGGTGGAGACCTCAGAGACCACACCAGTCTGCACCCACTTCGGCTTTAGCTGCCCTGACAGGGCACCCTCTTCATGGAGAGCCATGAGGCTCCCAGTCCACACCAGCCACAGCTCCAGCCAGTCAGCAGGTGTCACAAAGAGCCCATAATCTACATAGGAGATGACTGAACACAAGTCCATTCCTTCAAACTTAGAAGTTGCTCTTCCACCTAATTCATAGAAACACAGAAATTCAAGCAAAATGGGGAGATAGAGGAATATGTACCAAAGGAAAGAATAAAACAAAACCTCAGAAAAAGAACTAACTGAAACAGATAAGCAAAATGCCTGATAAAGAATTTAAAGTAATAATCATGAAGGTGCTCACCAGGCTGGAGAGAAGAGTGGAAGAACTAAGTGAGACCATCTATAAAGAAATAGAAAATATAAAAAAGAAGTAATCAGAATTAATATAATCACAAATAAAAAAAATACCCTAGAGGGAATGAATAGTAGATTAGTGGATGCAGAACTTATCAGCAATCTAGAAGAGAGGGTAATGGAACTCACCCAAACTGAACAACAAAAATAAAAAATATTTTTTTAACGTTTATTTATTATTGAGAGGCAGAGAGACACAGAGCATGAGCAGGGGAGGGGTAGAGAGAGGGGGAGACACAGAATCTGAAGTAGGCTCCAGGCTCTGAGCTGGCAGCACAGAGCCCAACGCAGGGCTCAAACTCACAAACTGTGTGATCATGAACTGGGCCAAAGTCGGTCGCTTAACCAACTGAGCCACCCAGGCACCCCAAAAAATAATTTTTTAAATTAAGGGATCTCTTGGACAATATCAAGTGAATAAACATTCACATTATAGGGGGTCCAAGAAGAAGAGAGAGAGAATGGGACAGAAAACTTATTTGAAGAAATAAGAACTGAAAACATCTTTAGCCTAGGGAAGCAAATAGACATTGGTTCAACAAGCACAGAGTTCCAAACAAGATGAATCCAAGGAGGCCCATGCCATGACACATAATAACTAAGATATCAAATGTTGAAGAGAGAATTTTTATTTATTTTTTTATTTTTTAATCTTTATTTTATTTTAGAGAGAGTGTGTGTGCACAAGAGAGGGGGAGAGGGGCAGAGAGAGAGAGAGAGAGAGAGAGAGAGGAAGAATCTTAAGCAGACCCCATGCTCAGCACGGAGCCCAGTGTGGGGCTAGCTCATGCACAGAGCCCAGTATGGGGCTAGATCCTATGACCCTGGATTCATGACCTGAGCTGAAATTGAGAGCCAGATGCTCAACCACTCAGCCAGCCAGGCTCCCCAAGAGAAAAATTTTAAAGCAGCAAAAGAGAAGCAAAAAATTTCCCATAAGAGAAACTCTATAAGCTGATTTTTTAAAAACTTTTTAATGTTTTTATTTATTTTTGAGACAGAGAGAGACAGAGCATGAGCAGGGGAGGGGCAGAGAGAGAGGGAGACACAGAAACTGAAGCAGGCTCCAGGCTCTGAGCTGTCAGCACAGAGCCTGACACGGGGCTTGAACTCACGAGCTGTGAGATCATGACCTGAGCTGAAATCGGATGCCCAACCGACTGAGCCACCCAGGTGCCCCTATAAGCTGATTTTTTTAGCAGAAACTTTACAGGCCAGAAGGGAGTGGCATGATATATTCAAAGTGCTGAAAGGGAAAAACCTATAGCCAAGAATACTCTACCAGTCAAGATTATCATCATATTTGAAGGAGAGATAGGGTTACCTAGACAAACAAAAGTTAAAGGAGTTCATCACCACTAAATAAGCCTTATAAGAAATGTTAAAGAGATTTCTTTAAGTGAAAAAGAAATGGCCATAATTAGATGAAAGAAAATTATGAATAAAACGATATAAAATATGACAGCATATGCATAAAACATGGAAGAGGGAGTAAAAAAAGAATTTTTAAAAATGTGTTTGAACTTAAATGATCATCAACTCAATATGGACTGCTGTATATTAGGATACTATATATGAACATCATGGTAACTGCAAACTCAAAACCTATCATTGATACACAAAAAATAAAGTGAAAGAAAGCCACACATAACACTATAGAAACTCATTAATCACAAATGAGAGCAAGAGAAGAAGAAAGGAACAGAAAAACTACAAAAACAATTAGAAAACGAACAACAAAATGGCAAAAAGTATATTTCTATCAATAATTACTTTATTTTTTTGAATATTTATTTTTGAGAGAGAAAGAGAGAGAGTGCGAGTGGGGGAAGGGCAGAGAGAGAGGGAGACACAGAATCCTAAGCAGGCTCCAGGCTCTGAGCTGTCAGCACAGAACCTGACATAGGGCTCGGACCCATGAACCATGAAATCATGACCTGTGCCAAAGTTAGATGCTTAACAGATGGAGCCACCCAGGTGCCACTCAATAATTACTTTAAATTGAAATAGCCTAGATGTTCCAATAGAAAGACACAGGGTGATGGAATGGATAGAAAAAGAAGACCATCCAAATGCTGCCTACAAGAGACTCACTTCAGACCTAAAGACACACACAGGCTACAAGTGAAGGGATGAAAAAATATTTACCATCTGATGGAAGCAAACAAAAAAAAAACCCAAAAAACAAAAACAAACAAAGCTGGAGTAGCAAATTTTTATCAGACAAAACAAACTTTAAAATAAGGACTGTAACAAGAAACAAAGAAGGGCATTACATACTGATAAAGGGATCGATCTACCAAGAGGACATAACAGTTGTAAATATCAACAAACCCAACACTGAAGCACCTAAATACATGAAGCACATATTAACAGACATAAAGAGATAAACTGATGGTAATACAATAATAGTAGGAGACTTTAACACTCCGCAAATATCAATGGATGGTTCATCCAGGCAGAAAATTAACAAGAAAACAGTATTTTTGATTAATGCATTAGACCAGATGTATATAACAGATATACAAAACATTCCACCCAAAACAACAGAAGACACGTTGTTTTCAAGTGCATATGGAACATTCTCCAGAACAGATCACACAGATCCACAAAACAAACCTCAATAAATTTAAGATTGAAATCATACCATGCATATTTTCCAACTATGATGGCAGGAAACTAGAAATCAATCACAAGAAGAAAAAAACTAGAAAGAACAGAAACATGTCGAGACTAAACAACCTATGAGTCAACAAAGTAATCAAAGAAGAAATTTAAAAATACCTGGAGATAAATGATAATTAAAATACAACAATCCAAAATCCAAATGGATGAATTCCTAGAAACACAATCTTCTAAAACGGCACCAGGAAGAAACAGAAAATCTAAACAGACCAACTACTAGTAACAAAACTGAATAGGTTAAAAAAAAACAAAACACAAAAACAAAAAAAAAACTATCAAAAACAGAAGTCCAGAACCATATGTATTCACAGGTGATTGATAACAAACATTTACAGAAGAGTTACTACCTATTCTACCTATTCTCAAATTATTCAAAAAAAAAAAAGTAGAAGAGAAAGGAAAACTTCCAAATACTTTCTGCAAGGTCCACATTACCCTGATTCTAAAACCAGGTAAAGACACCACACACACACACACACACACACACACACACACACACACACACAAAGAAACCTACAGGCCAGCGTTCCTGATGAACATAGATACAAAGATCCTCAACAAAATATTAACAAACTGCATTCAACAATACATTTAAAAGATCATTCACCATGATCGAGTGGGATTTAATCCAGGGATGCATAGTGGTTCAACATTCACAAATCAATCAACATGTTACACATCAACAGAACAAAGGATAAAAGTCATACAATCATTTCAATAGATGCAGAAAAAACTTTTGACAAAATTCAATACTCGTTCATGATTTAAAAAAACTCTCAGCAAAGTGGGTTTAGAGGAACATATCTCAACATAATAAAGGCTGTATATAAAAAATGAATGGTTAACATCTGACTCAATGGTGTAAAACTGAGAAGTTTTCCTCTAAGATCAGGAACAATATAAGGATGTCCACTCCTACCACTTTTGTTCAACATAGTTCTGGAAGTCCTAGCCACAGCAATTAGATAAGGAAATGAAGCATCCATATTGGTAAAGAAAAAGTTAAACTGCCACTATTTGCAGATGACTTGATACTATACAAAGAAAACCTAAGGACTCCACCACAAAACTACTGTAAGTAATAAATGAATTCAATAAATTTGCAGGGTACAAAAATCAATACCCAGAAATTGGTAGTATTTTTAAGCACTAGTAACATAGTACCAGAAAGAGAAATTAAGAAAGAAATCCCATTCACAATCACACCAACAGGAATAAAATACCTAGGAATAAACTTCACGAAGGAAGTAAAAGAACTGTACTCTGAAGACTATAAATCATTGATGGAAGTGCTTGAAGACAACACAAACAAATGGAAAGATATTCCATGCTCATGGATTGGAAGAACTAATATGGTTAAAATGCCCATACCACCCAAAGCATTTCAAAGATTCAAAATACTAACAGCATTTTTCACAGAACTAGGACAAATAATACTAATATTTGTATGGAATCACAAAAGGCCCCAAAGAGCCTAAACAATCTTGAGAAAGGAAAACAAAGATGTAGGTATCAATTCCAGATTTGCAAAGTTGTGGTAATCAAAACAGTATGGTACTGACACAAAAATAGACATATAGATCAATAGAACAGAATAGGGAGCCCAGAAAGACCCATGGTTATATGGCCAATTAATCTATGACAGAGAAGGCAAAAATACACAGTGGGGAAAAGGCAGTCTCTTCAGTAAATGGTGCTGGGAAATTTGGACATCTACACGTCAAAGAATGAAATCTGGACCACTTTCTGGCACCATATACAAAAATAAAGTAGACTAAAGATCTAAATTTGAGACCTGAAACCATAAAAATGCTAGTAGAGAACACAGGCCATAATTTCTCTGACAGCAGCCATAGCAACATTTTTCTAGATACGTCTCCTAAGGTAAGAGAAACAAAAGCAAAAATAAACTATTGGGACTGCATCAAAATAAAATGCTTTTGCACAGCAAAAGGAACGATCAACAAAACAAAAAGGCAACCTACTGAATGGGAGAAGATATTTGCAAATGATGTATCTGATAAGGGGTTAATATTCCAAAAAATATATAGAACTTAACACAACTCAACACCAAACAAACAAACAAACAAAAAAACACAACAGTTGAATTAAAAAATTGGTGGAGGACCTGAATAGACGTTTTCAAAAGGAGACATACAGATGGCCAACAGACACATGAAACGATGCTCAACATCACTTATCATCAGGGAAATGCAAATGAAAAACCACAATGAGATATTACCATACACTTGTCAGAATGACTTAAATTAAAAAAGACAAAACATAACATAACCAAAACATTGGTGAGGATGTGAAGAAAGGATGTACACTGTTGATGGGAATGTAAAATGGTGTAGCCACTATGGGAAACAGTATAGAGGTTCCTCAAAAAATTAAAAATAGAAATATCATATGATCCAAAAATTCCACTATTGGGTATTTACCCAAAGAAAATAAACACATAATTCAAAAGATATGCACCCCTATGTTTATTGCAAGATTATTTACAATAGCCAATTTATGGAAGCAACCCAAGTGTCTTTTGATAGGTGAAAGGATAGGATAATGAAGATGTGGTAAAAAATACACATACATAGGGTCACGTGGGTGGCTCATTCAATGTGTCTGACTCTTAATTTTGGCTCAGGCCATGATCTCACAGTTCATGAGTTCCAGCTCTATGTTGGGCTTTGCACTGATGGCATGGAAACTGCTTGGGATTCTCTCTGCCTCTCTGCCCCACCCCCGCATCCCCCTCTCAAAATAAACAAACAAATAAAATAAATAAATAAATAAACTTTTAAAAATACACGTACACAATGGAATATTACACAGCCTTTAAAAAGGATGAGACTGTGACATTTGCAACAATATGGATGGATCTAGTGGGAATTATGCTAAGTGAAATAAGGCAGACTGAGAAAGACAAATACTGTACGATTTCATTCACGTGTGGAATCTAAAAAAACAAATGAATAAATGAACAAAAAGCTGAATCAGACCAATCAATACAGAAAAAAAACTGATGGTCTCTTCAGCAAGTGGTGCTGGGAAAACTGGACAGCAACATGCAGAAAAATAAACCTGGACCACTTTCTTACACCATACACAAAAGTAAACTCAAAATGGATGAAAGACTTAAATGTAAGACTGGAAGCCATCAAAATCCTCAAGAAGAAAGCAGGAAAAAACCTCTTTGACCTTGGCCACAGCAACTTCTTACTCAACACGTCTCCTGAGGCAAGGGAAACAGAAGCAAAAATGAACTATTGGGACCTCATCAAAATAAAAAGCTTCTGCACAGCCAAGGAAACAATCAGCAAAACTAAAAGGCAACCAACAGAATGGGAGAAGATATTTGCAAATGACATATTTGCAAATGCAAGATATTTGCAAATGACATAGTATCCAAAATCTATAAAGAACTTATCAAACTCAACACCCAAAACACAAAGAACCCAGTGAAGAAATGGGCAAAAGGCATGAATAGACACTTCTCCAAACAAGACATCCAGATGGTCAGCCGACACATGAAAAAATGCTCAACATCACTCATCAGGGAACTACAAATCAAAACCACAATGAGATATCACCTACACCCGTCAGAATGGCTAACATTAACAATTCAGGCAACAACAGATGTTGGCAAGGATGCAGAGAAAGAGGATCTCTTTTGCATTGCTGGTGGGAATGCAAGCTGGTGCAGCCACTCTGGAAAACAATATGGAGGTTCCTCAAAAAATTAAAAATAGAATTATTCTATGACCCAGCAATTGCACTACTAGGTATTTATACAAGGGATACAGGTATGCTGTTTCAAAGGGGCACAGGCACCCCAATGTTTATAGCAGCACTATCAACAATAGCCAAAGTATAGAAAGAGCCCAAATGTCCATCGATGGATGAATGGAAAAAATGGATAAAGTATAACTCGGCAATCAAAAAGAATGAAATCTTGCCATTTGCAACTATGTGGATGGAACTAGAGGGTGTTATGCTAAGCAAAATTAGTCAGACAAAGACAAATATCATATGACTTCACTCACATGAGGATTTTAAGACACAGAACAGATGAACACAAGGAAAGGGAAGCAAAAATAATATGAAAACAGGGAGGGGGACAAAACAGAAGAGACTCTTAAATATGGAGAACCAACAGAGGGTTACTGGAGGGGTTGTGGGAGGAGGGTATTAGGAATCTACTCCTGAAATGGGTAAAGGGCATTAAGGAATCTACTCCTGAAATCATTGTTGCACTATATGCCAACTAATTTGGATGTAAATAATAAAAACAAACGAATAATGATTAGTGAGTGGGGTGCCTGGGTGGCTCAGTGGGTTAAGTGTCCTGACTCTTGGTTTTGGCTCAAGTCATGATCTTACAGTTCGTGAGATCGAGCCCTACATTGGGCTCTGTGCTGACAGTGCAGAGCCTGCTTGGGATTCTCTCTTTCTGCCCCTCCCCCATTCTTGCTCTCTCAACATAAATAAATAAACTTAAAAAAAAATAATGATTATCATCCAGAACCAGCTCTACAAAGGTACTTTACTTCAACATACATGATATCCCTGCCATTGTTTCTATAGAGGCCAACTATGGATCCCAGAATTGTTACAGAAAAGCTCTTTCCATGACAGAGATTAAAATAGCAGGAGCACATCTTTACTCAATTTGTGTCACCCCTCACCCCCTCCAAGTTCCAGCAGCCAGAGTTGGAGCTTGTACCCTGTGGTATCCCCAGAACCAGTTTATCCACCATATGGAAAGTAGGAGGCAGCACTCTCAGCAGTGAGCCCCTGATGTGGTGGGAGACAGGAGGTGGAGGGGAAAGCTGGGTCCTAGGCCTGGGGCAGGGGTTACCATGTGGCATCATCATATGAGACCCAGGATTCTGAGGGAGAGACAGATTGGGATGATGAGGAAAATGCTAGGGACTCAGAGAATGGGGAAGAGATGCTTTTCCATTCACTTTTCCTTCATTGAAGTAGTGATCTTGAATACCTTATGGGTATTCCTATGGGTCATTTCCTAAATCTTGTCCTCCATAATTGTTCCATCTCTGAAGTCATAAATTCAGACATTTTCCTTTCTCACATCAGCTGCGTATCTTTTCAACTTTCTTACTCAGGTCACTCCTTATGAATCTGATCTTAGACCTAATTGAAGTGCCAGTCCTTAACTCTTTCTCCTTCCCCACAGGTACCCTTTCACCTGCACTCTGATTTGTACACAGCTTAGATTCTTCCAGCCATCACTCATCAATGTTCTCAATTCCCTCACCTCATTATACTTCTATGATACCCGCCTGGCAAATGCCTAACCCTACATTAAGTCTACTCTCTGAAGTTTCTGTGATTGCAGAAAAATAACAAGTCCTCAGACAAGAATTCTGTCAACTTCATACAAACATACTTGTCCTTCCTACCCATCCTGTCTTCCATCCCTCCAGTTACAATGGATAAAGCAATCCTCCCCTCACTTAAGGCAAGTCCCCCATCTGTGTTTCATGTCCCAAATATTTCTGCCTTCTCAGACACTTTAGGCAATAGATGAACCCCCTACTCTTGAATATCAACAATATACCCTTCTCTATTGGCTCTTTCCCATCAGCATTTAAACATAAATGAGCCTCTTCCATCTTGGAAAGAACAAACTCCTCCCTCCATTTCAGGGTGTTAATACTGGTTATCCTCTCTCTCCTTCCCTTTCACAATGAAAGGAGAGAGAAATTAATTCTATGGTCAAACTCCTTGAAAGTCTAACTCCTTTTTTACCACCTACTCAACCTTCAACCCATGGCAATTTGGTTTCTGACTTCCTACTAAAATTACTTTATCAGTCAGTGTGCCAGCAGGAAGGGGTTACTTACAGAGATGTAGGCAGCAAACATGTGATGCTGATGCACTTGGGGAGTAGGGAGAGTGGTAAGCCATTATCATTCCTGGGGCTGAAGAAACGGGGAAAGGAACTGTAATAGTGAGAACTAGAACCAGGGAGAACAGGACGCCTGGTGGGAACTGAAGTTAACATGGGGTGTACCTACTTTCTGAGACCAGACACCAAAACAGGGAGGGAATGGGGGGAAATACCTTGTCCTCTTCTGCTTTCTGACCTGCCATTGGACAAACCCAACTGGAAGCCAGAAGGCAAAGGAGTTCAAGTGATAAAGTCTACAGGCTCAGCCTCTCCCCTCAGAGAAGGGGAGAGAAGGATGGGTAAACAGAATAGCCCACACATTCACACAGCCTCTTTTTCAAAATATCCAGTGTCTTGCTTCGACACTGTAAACTACTGCCTACTTGAAATAATCTCTTCCTGTGGCATCCCTGACATCATATTCTGCCATTTTCCCTTTTTGCTTGGGATGCTGCCACTCAAGTATCCTTTGCTAGTCCCTCTCCCTCTGTCCATTCCTTATATATGGTGTTCTCCACATGGTCCCATTGCTACATTCACAAGTTGAAAACACAAATCCCCATCTGCAGCTCAGATTTCTTTCTTGACTTTTAGACTTCAAGCAGGTCACTAGAGCATGTATTTGTATTTTCTCCCTGATGATGCCAAAGCACTTCATATTCAATATGTCCCAAACTGAACACACCTTCCCTGAAAACCTGCACTTCTTCTTGTGTTTCACTGAATAACATTTCTCTCCATTGGGTCATTGGGTCAATCAGCCATGCCATTCTCTTTGCTGCTGATAGAATGACTTTTATAAAATTAAAAATATGATCATGTTACTCCTTTGCTATCAATGGCATATTAAGTCCATGATAAAGCCTGAATGTGTTAACATGACATACAAAGTGTGTGTCAAAGATTGCTAGCTGTTTGACAAGATCAATGTTCTCTTCTTATTCCTGGATGCACAGTTGGGCTACTCTTCCAAGCATCTCTTGAATTCAGGGTGACCACGTCACAGAGTTCTAGCCATTGGATGCCATCCCAGACCAGTGCTTTTAAGAAGTAACTATGCCTCTTCCACACTCTCTCTTTCCTGTTCACTAGTTACAGCGAAGCCCTAGAGGATGGCAGAGTCACAAAGTGGAATCATAGCCTGGTGGAAAGTCATTTTACACCAGGAACACCTGCTTGGACTTTTTAGGTGCTAGGGATATATTTCTATTAAAAATTGAAGTGAAAAAAAAAGTTGAGTAAATAGCCCAAGGTCACATGATTGAGTATTTCAATCGAGCCCACGTTGGAATCCAGACTGCCTTATACCAGAAGACAGGTTATTGAATTCTGGTATGTACTGCTTTTCTTATTGTACATTAAGAGTTCTTATTCTATGGCTTATTTGGCTGTCTCCATCCAGCAAAAACTTTTTCAGAAAAAGGATCATGTGTGCTTGTTAATTTTTGCCTTCCAGTAGTTAGCAGAATATCTGACATGTAAGTGCACACCAAATATCAAATGAGTAGCATGGGTGACTTAAGGAAAAGATAGGTACAGAGAGAAGGAATAAAACGGTGATTCCTCCTCTCTTGTTTTACTGCTTTTAGTCAGGAGAGAGAGGAATATTTTGAGGAGGAAAGCAGAAATCTCATATGTAGGGGATGGAAGTCTATCAAGAACTGACAGTATATGACTTCTTATTAATTCTGACATTTCAAAAGTCACCTGAATGGGTGAAAGTTTATTGCTATGGAACTCATTGCCAATAATTTATTTTCCTAAGGAAAATTATTCCTTTAGAAGAAATTTCCAAATTTCTGCCATGTTGAATAATTTTATTCCAAATCCTATTCATTCCTTAATTCCTAGTCCAGATGAACCTTGTTTCACCTACCCCACAGGCTGGCACTCATCTCTTCTGACTCTGGTCTTCCATCTCACTTCATCTCTACCTCTCTTATGGTACTGACCACAGTTGGCCTTGTTCTTGAGACACTTGTGCTCAGTTCTGTAAGCACCTCCAGGTAGAGGGTGTCTATCCTCCAACCTCCTGGCATGTAGATGCTCAGTAAATGCCTGCTGAACCAACACTGAATTAATTCTTACATAAATAAGCCTTCCCATAAGAACCAAGTGCTAGCCTGGCATGAAGCATTTAATTTATTTATTTATTTATTTATTTATTTATTTACTTACTTACTTATTTACTGTTTAATTTTATTTAAGCCCAAGGTAGTTAACATATAGTGTAATAATAGTTTCAGGAGTAGAATTTAGTGCTAATATTAGTGATTCATCAGTAGACATATGACACCCAGGCTCATCCCAACAAGTGCCCTCCTTAAAGCCCATCACCAATTTAGCCCATCTCCCACCCATCTTCCCTCCAGCAACCCTCAGTTTGTTCTCTATAGTTAAGAGTCTCTTATGGTTTGCCTCCCTCTCTGTTTTTATCTTAGTTTTCCTTCCCTTCCCCTATATTCATCAGTTTTGTTTCTTAAATTCCACATATGAGTGAAATCATATGATATTTGTCTTTCTCTGGCTGACATTTCGCGTAGCATAATACACTGTAGTTCCAACCACGTTGTTGCAAATGGCAAGATTTCATTCTTTTTGATTGCCAAGTAATATTCCATTGTATTTATATACCGCATCTTCTTTATCCATTCATTAGTCGATGGACATTTGGGCTCTTTCCATAATTTGGCTATTGTTGATAATGCTGCTATAAACATTGGGGTTCTTGTGCCACTTCAAATAAGCATTTTTTGTATCCTTTGGATAAATACCTAGTAGTGCAATTGCTGGGTTGTAGGGTACCTCTACTTTTAATTTTTTGAGGAACCTCCATATGGTTTTCCAGAGTGGCTGCACCAGTTTGCATTCCCCCAGTAGTGCAAAAGGGTTCCCCTTTCTCCACATCCTCACTAACATCTGTTGTTTCCTGAGTTGTTAATGTTAGTCATTCCAGCAGGGGTGAGGTATTATCTCATTATGGCTTTGATTTGTATTTCCCTGATGATGGGTGATGTTAGCATTTTTCTTTTCTTTTCTTTTTTATTTTGTTGATGGTTTTATTTATTTTTAAGACAGAGAGAAAGCATGAGCTGTGGAGGGGTAGAGAGAGAGGGAGATAGGAACCTAAGCAGGCTCTGCACTGACAGAAGAGTCCAATGCAAGGCTTGAACTCACAAGCAATGAGATCATGACCTGAGCTGAAGTCAGACGCCCAGCTGACTGAGCCACCCAGGCATCCCTGTTAGCATCTTTTCATGTGTGTGTTAGCCATCTGGATGTCTTCTTTGGAAAATTGTCTGTTCATATCTTTTGTCCATTTCTTCACTGGATTATTTGGTTTTTGGGGGTGTTGAGTCTTTTTTTTTTTTTTAAGTTTATTTGAGAGAGAGAGAGAGAGAGGGAGGGAGACTGCATGTGTCTGAGTGTATGTGTGTGGGGGGGAGCAGAGACAGGGAGGGCAAGAATCCCAAGCAAGCACCACACTCAGCACAGAGCCCAACATGGGGCTCAATCTCACAACCAACCATGAGATCATGACTTGAGCCGACATCAAGGGTCCGATGCTAACTGACTGAGCCACCCAGGCACTCCATGAAGCATTTCTTAATTCAAAAAACAAAAAAACATAATAGCTCTGGAAGTCACTAGAACATATTTGAAAGGTCAGCCATATACTCACTATTATGCATAATGTGTTAATATCCCATACACTAGTCTCCAAAAAATTTCCTGATTCAAAATGTATTCTGTCATAGATTTCAATTTAAATTGCATGCTTCTACCTGTCTATAGTTTTTGAGAATTTTGGCGTTTTTAGGGCTTAAAAAGAAAGTATGTTTTCCTTTAAAATGTAATTTGCATGCAAAAGTCTTTAAAGAGATAGTCTGCCACTTGCATTGAGGGATTCTCGGTGTAAGACTAACATGATTCACTTGAATTCTCAAGGTGAATTTTCATTTGGATTTTGATCTGAGTATACAGGTATAAACCCCAGTTTAAGATTTGGAGTGTGTAAGAATTACAATTTTTCTCAATCAAATGCTGGTTTTCACTTTCTAAAAATGTTTAAAGGTAACTCCTTACAAGAGTAAGGAGTTATTATAACTTATATTATATATATACATATATAATATATATTTTAATAAATTATATTATACATATATATAACTTATAACTTGTTGTAACTATCTCAAAATACATGAAATAATGGTTGAAGAAAAAAAAGAATTTAGAGAGAAAAATGAGAAACAAGTTCCTAGCAAACAGAAAAAGGGGATGGTATTAAAGCTCCCATTATTGAGAAATCAGATTCTTATAGAGAAGCCTTTCAAACTCCATTTATTTAATGTATCTTTCTATTGTGACATGTAGATTCACATTCTAGTGTTACTTAATAGCTTTAGGTATAATCCGTCCCTTTGGACCTTGGCATGGACAACCTTAATAGCGTTTGCTCAGGCGTTGAGGCTTTATGGCTAGTTCAATACCCATGTTTTCCATCAGAGGGCAGCAAAAGGCTGTACCCAGATTGCTGTCTCTAAATTGTTCATTCTGGCTTTGGTCAAAAGCCAAGCAGGGGAATTTAATCTACATTCCATTCCTCCAAGGGAATCCTAGCTCTGCAACCTCAGACAGAATGGAGACAAATCATCTTATCCCTCCCTGGCAGAGAGATTCAGATAATCAAGGAAACATCTCACAGGCAAAGTAGATGCACATGATTTCAAGGCTTAGCCCCTTGCTTTGGCCAGGGGTAGCATAACCTAGGTTTATTTCCAAGGACCAGAGTCATCTGATCCTGGGAATGGCTAAAAAACAAGTTGATAATCAGATAATTGGATATTTTGGGGTTTATTTCTACATTAAAGACTAAATGCCCAAGATCTGGCCTGGGAATCATTATTTCTACTTTTTGACAGCCTTGGGGCAAAATTTCCAAGGCAAATTTATAAGGTGTGTAGGGATTTGATTGCTTGTTTTGCTTTCTTCTCTCTTGCCAGTTACCTCCTGAGAGCTGGGCCTAGATTAGTAGGATCCCTCCGTTGTGGCGGCTAGCAAGTCTGTGCCTGATTTGGCAGGTTTCTGAGAAGGTAGCAGGGCCTCTAGTGGAATATAACACCCTCCTTCTATGCCAGGGGACAGAGCCAAGCCACATTTCAGTGTCTGCTACTCAACCAAGCTCTGAGCAGAGGCCATCTTTCCTGCCCAAGAAGTTGTTACTGGAATCTTCCAAGTGTTTGCTTTTGCAACTAAACTAGTCAAGAAAATGTTTTTTAAAAACTAAGGTTCACTCAGAAAGAATATAGTCTTTATACACCCAGCATTTTCAAGAGACCTGCCCCCAATCTGTTCACCCAGATATACTCACAAACACACATACACACATATACACCTTCAAGAAACAAGAAGTTCTCAGGATAGTCATTCACTAAAAGCTTTCTTTTTCACATCAGTCTATATCACTGTTTATTCTCATAAAATCTACTGTTACAGATGTCACTTAGCAGGAATTTTGTCCCAGAAGTATATAAGAAAACATGAACAGGGCCATAAACAGATGTACTCAAATAGTGACAAGGAACCAAAGTGTGATAAAGCCAGTACATGGAGTCTTGTCTAATTCAGGTCAATTGTAGGATATAAATTAAGGATATTAAGATTAGTATTAAAACTCTTCCCCCATAAGCAGATAGGTATCACAAGAACATACTTTCTTAAGTATGCTCAATTAATATTTGTCAAATGAAGAAAATACTTAAGAAATGTACCACATCAGAGACCAATATCTCTGAGTAAGCCCTCTCCAGACAGCCTTTTCTCCACCTCGAGCATTAAAGCAGACTATGATTTCTTCACTTGAACACTAGGTAGAAGTAGTTGTCTTGGGTCAAGGGCCCATGTGGTGTCTCTCATTAATATTCAGAGAGGCAAGCTGCTCACCCCAGAGAAGCATGTGGGCACACATGTGGACTGAGTAAATAGAAGATTCCCATCTCATTCTCTCTCTGGGGTAGGATTGCCAGATTTAGCAAATAAAAACACAGAGTGCTCAGCTAAATTTGAATTTCAGATAAATGAATTTATCATGAGACATATTTATACTATAATAATACTCATTATTTATCTGAAATTCAAAATTAACTGGGCATCCTATATTTTACCTGGCACTCCTACTCTGGAGCATATACTTTTGGAGCAGAAGGGTGAGGGAATTGTCTGACTTTTAAAATTTGTGATCTTTCTTCCTTTCTGGGCACATAGGTTGCATCGTTTTAACTTCAATGTATGAATGCTATCATCGTATGGTGCTAACAGTAGATTCCATTTAATCCCCTTAAGTGTGTCATCGAAAATTGCAGTGCTTAAAAATTTCCTCTGGCCTCAGAGTTTGGAGAACCACTTGTACACAGCCTTAATCAGTCTTCTTTGATCTGAATGAAGGGTCTACCCCGTAACCTTCTTGATCTCCCATACTTTGGGAAATACTTTCTGGGTAGATACCTTATTTTAGAAGGTTGAAACTAGGCCTAGGAAGTTCTGTTTCCTAAGGAATTTCCAGGTAATTGTCAACTTCCTAATAATGGAGTGGCTCTAACACCCAATTCTGGGGGTGGGGCAGGGATTCATAATGCAAGAATGTGGGGGAAAGTACTGAATTAAGTGAGGATAACATGAACTCAGCTTTTCTGATATAAATAAGGCTTAGAAAAAGTGACCCTCAGACTTCTGTTCACAAACATCCAGTATTAGTCCTGGTTCAGAGCCCATCATTCTTGAAAACCCATACCTAACTGTAATTCTAAACAAGTGAGTAGTTCACTCACAGTCTCAAAGGGACCAGGTCCACCTTTACCCTGAGCTCAGCCCTTGTACTTAATGGGTCAGCTTAACAGGAAGGTTCAGAAGATAACCCTGGACACCTTAGGTGGGGGTGGGGAGATAGTGGCAGGAAGTGGCATGGGGCAAAGAAATCTAGCTAGTAGTGAGGGAGGGGACACAAATGAACACTTTTCCATAAGAAAATCTTTGTTCAAATGATCTCAAAGCTTTTAGAATTTTATCCAGAAAATGCTCTTTTATCAGTTGTAAACATTACCACCTTTAATTGAACTCTACTATAAATTGAGTAAAATGAAACCAACCAAATGAATAAAAATAAAACTCTTGCTTTTCTAGAAACCTCCATTATATTATATTATATGGCATTTAAGAACTTTCACAAATTAACACTATTCTATCTTCCTAACCTCATCTCTTGCCCCTTCTTTCTGTGACTGCCATACTCTACCCCAGGGTTTATGAGACAGCACTGTTGACATTTTGAATGGGATAATTCTTGGTTATAAAGGGCTGTCTTGTGCATTATAGAACATTTAGCATCAATCCTGGCTTTTACCTACTAGATGCCAGTAGCACTCCACCCCAAGGTCATGATGATCAAAAAATATCCAAAGACATTGCCAAATGTTTCCTGGGGCATAAAATCACTACCGTTGAGAACCACCAGGGATCACCACCTCGCCTCCATTGAGAACCCACAGCTCTAGCCCATGAGACAACATGCCCTTTTATGAACATGTTTTCACACACTGTCCCCCACCATATATACACTCACACATACCTTTCTTCCTATTCCTTTCGCCTGAAACACCCTACTTTTCCCTTTTTCATTGACAAACTTATTCTTGAAGGCCTAAATCAAAATGTAAATATGTATATTGTTTTCCTTTACAATCCATGCCAACTTAATTTCCTTTCCCTCCTCTGGCTGCCAGAGACACTGCACACATCTTTGCCAGTACTTATAGTATTTACCATATGAAGATGTTATTCCCTCCTCCCTAAGAGACTGTGAGTTCCTCAAGAGCAAGGTCTGCATATCTACACTACCCAGCATGGTCTTATATGTGTGTGTTTGTGTGTGTACACACATGTGTGCACTAACAAAAATATAAAGCACTCAAAGAAATGTTTTTGTTGAAGCACCAGCCAAAGTCCTAAGTTATGCTGTTTACTCTCTACTTCCTAAAGGAATATGTAGATTTTCATACTCACCAAGTAGATTAAATTAGACTAGATAGCTTTAGCAAATCTGGATTATTCACTATTTTCCAAACATGCATGGTACTTTCCCATCTTTACACAGTTGTTGAGATTGTTTTCCCTCACCTGGAAAGTTCTATTCTCATTTCTCTCTGTCAAAATTGGCTTCGAGTCCTTTAGGAACAGCTGTCTCTGGGAGGAGAAAGGACCTCTTCCTCTGAGAGAGAAGGAAAGAAACAGGGAGGAGTGAAGCACTTACATCACTGAGGTAAAGAGGAGAGTGGAGGGACCTCACCTCCAGACATTCTCCTCTGCTAGGGCAAGATGGTAGAGCGTGTGCCAAGGCCTGCCCAGTGTGCAGACCTGCGGTTCCACAAGGATAATCCTCAGACAGATGTTTCAGGGAAATGACAAGAGATGATTTAAAGGATGGCAAAGCAGTAGTGAGGTTTCAGGGTTCCTTTCAGATGGATACATCTTTTCCTGGAAAACTCCTACCTCTACCTCAAGACCCAGCTCAAAATGGCCCCTTCTCTGACTCAGCCAGGTGGAAGCTGAACTCATGGAGTCATTCCCTCCCCAACCCCACCCACAATCCTTATGAAGGTATTTGCCTTGTTGTAGCTCAGGTTTTATGTTTAGTCACTTGTCTCTCCAGTTAGTTCTGGAGCTTCTTAAAGGTCATAATTCATCTCTATATTCCCAGCACCTGGCACCATGGCCAGCACATATTAAGTGCTCAAAAAATGAGGAGGGAAGAAAAGAAGGAAAGGGGGAAGGAAGGAAGGAAAGAAGGAAGGACGGAAGGAAGGAAGGAGGAAAGGACGGAAGGAAGGAAGGAACATATGAATGAATGAATGAAATTCCCTCACTGATGGAAGCTGACCTGTGCTTGGTGTACTAAGCAGAGCAGAGAAAGACCTGGGGAGAGGCTAGTTGTCTCTGGCTACACAAGAACAGTGGAAAAGGGCACACGTGGATGCACATGAAGTAAAGCAAACAAGAATAATAGCCATGAAATAAATGTGAAACTCAAATGGTTTTCTCAAAAGCCATATGCAGTCCTGAAGAGCAGGGGAAAGAGTGGGAGGATGGCAAACTGAGTGGAAAAAGTAACAGGCCCAGGAGATAATTTACAATCGGGAATGGTATGACTTCCTAAATAATAGAGTGTGTGGTCCCGAAAGCAGGGCAGCGCGGACGCACTTACTGTAAAAAACCACTCGTGACTCTTTTTTTTTTTTTTTTTTTTGGTCAAAAATAAAGTCTGTTTTGAATCTATCTTTCTAGCAGCACATCACCTTGCTTTAAAAAGCAGTCTCTCCCTGAAACCATCTTTCAGCTGGGATTCCATTCAGGGTGAGTACGTGGTGCACTGGCGCCGCTGCTTCCTGAACCCTTACTGCGTGCTCAGCGTGGTTGTCTTGATCCCTCACAATGTTCCTGCTAGGCTGGGCGCTCCGTCTGTTTCTCTCGCAAGGAGCAGTTAGGTGGTAACCCAAGATCAGGCGCTAGCGCACAGGACCAACATGGAAGACCAAGTCCTTCTGACCACAAAGCTCCTATTCTTTCCACTGTGTTAAGCACATGCTCCATCAGATGTAGTCAGTAAAGGGTAGTGATGGGGACATGCGGAGAATCAAAGCTTCACGGGCACAGTGTTCAGCAAGGTGCACAGGGCCCCGCCCTCGGACGACCCCGTGCTTCCCTTCATGGTCTGCTGTTGCTGCCGTCAAATTCCTAATACTTTTTTTTTTTTAACAAGGGGGCCTGCATTTTCACTTTTGTTCTGGACCCTGCAAATGATGTAGGCAGCCCTGAACAGAATCATAGAATGTTTGGGCTGGAAGGGATTTGAGAGGACATGAGTTCCACCTCCATGCATTTTAAAGATGAGGAAACTGAGGCACAGAGAGGAGAAATGGCCTGCCTTCAGTCGCACAGCTGATTGCTGGAGAGCAGCAGCAGAACCCACGTCCCCCTATTCTTTTGCCCTCACCACACTGTCCCCTGGAGAACCTTTAACATTAGAGAAGGAAGGTTTCCCCCTTCCCTATGGGAGCTTATCTCCAGCCAAAATGTCATTTGTGGCTGAGCTGGGTCAACTCATTTCACTCCTGGGCAAATGGCCCTGGGCATTTCATGAAACCAAATGCACATAAACCTAAATGTGATTTTGACAAAACCACAATGTCTACACTGTGGTAAAAGAAACCTTTAGTAGAGTCTCTCTCCTAACGCCCCTCTGCCCTGCCCCAGCCTCCCTGACATGCTTTTCTTAGCAGAGGGAGGCTAGCTCAGCCAGGTCAGGCTGGGGTCATTGCCAGGGCAGCCAGGGGGAAGCCAGGCTCAAGGCCAAGGCTGGGGCTTCCACCAAAGCTGACCCAGAGAAGAGAAAGCATTTTGGCATTGCCAGTCTCCCTCTGGGGTCCGAGGCATAGATATCTGCTTCTCCTAAGTTGGTAACACATTAACCCCAGTCAGCAGAGCCTGTCAGAGCTGCGCTCGGGTTAAGACAGAAGGTTTGTATTCACCTCTTCCATGCCCACACATTTGGAATTTAAAGTAATGAAGACATAGCTCTCTGATTTCCAGAAAACATATATTTTCCTCAGACACATGAGAGAGCTGGTGCTGAGAAGCATTTGACTGTATTGAAGGTCACATGTGTGCCCCCCAGCCCCAGGGGAGAAGAGGTACGGTGCACACAGATCACCAAGGAAACCTGGTTATGTCCTAAAAGAGCTTTTCTCAGTTTCCCGGTATTGTGGAAAGGTTTTGCCAGTAGGCAGTCTGAACGGTTTCCATTTGCAGTCAGAATAAACAGCATGTCCTAATACTGCTATGATGTGGTCACAACTTGGTGAGATGGTACCCACCAGATGACCCCTGTCCTTGGATTATGGACGACACACACGAATCACTATGTAATGTAGAAGCGCCACAAAGGCAGGGGGTTCTTCCTTCTTGTTCACGATGAGTTCAAGCACCTGAACAGGGCCTGGGGCATAGTAAGTGCTCATTAAATACTTGCTGTGTGAATGAATGCTACTTGTGGCTTTGAAGGATTAGTAAAATATTGGTATAGGGGTGCTTGGATGACTCAGTTGATTAAGGATCTGACTCTTGGTTTTGGCTCAGGTCATGATCTCACAGCTTCATGTGTTCAAGCCCCACATTGGGCTCTGTGCTAGCAGCGCAGAGCCTGCTTGGGATTCCCTCTCTCCCTCTCTTGCTGCCCCTCCCCCACTCACTCATGCTGTCTCTGTCTCTCACAATAAACTTAGAAATATTTTTAAATTTTTTAATGTTTATTTTTGAGAGAGAGGGAGATAGAGCATGAGCAGGGGAGGGGCAGAGAGAGAGGGAGACACAGAATCTGAAGCAGGCTCCAGGCTCTGAGCTGTCAGCACAGCCTGACGTGGAGCTCGAAGTCACAAACCGCAAGATCATGACTTGAGCTGAAGTTGGATGCTTAACCTACTGAGCCACCCAGGTGCCCCTAAACTTAAAAAGTTTTTTTTAAAAATTGGCATAAATTAATGACTAGTGTAGTATCATAGACTTTTATTCTAACACGATGACTACAAAGGGGTATTTCATGAACTCTGAGGAGGTCAGATGGGCCCATGATGTCTTGTGTGCATTTGATCCAAATGATGACAAGTAAAGGTAGGGAAAATATTAGAGGTTACCATTTTTTTTCTCCATTATTCTCCTAGGGCTCTATGTATTTCTGCTAATTTTAGTAACTCTAACACACACACACATACACATATATATGTAAGGTATATTTATAAATTTATTAATAAGAGATGCATCCTTTTTATTTGCTTGTCTGTTTATATAGATGTGTGTGTGTGTGTGTGTACACAGAGGGGGAGAATAAGTCTGTCTTTTTTCCAATATTATGACTCATGACTCCTAAAGACTCCATGTCTACTTCCACAAAACAAGAACACTTTTTTTTGGAACCATCAGACCACTGTCCCAATCTGAAAATCAACATTAACACAACACCAACCCTCAATCCACTGACCGCATTCAAATTTCTCCAACTGTCTGAATGTCTCTTTTTTTCACATTCCTCTCCAAGAACACCCATTGGCTTATTGTTCTCCTTCATTCTGGAATGGATTCTGTGTCCTCGATAGTCTTAAAGAGACAGACTTCTCATTCACTAGGATGACCCTCAACTTCGATCAGTTAGATGTTTCCTTACACTCAAGCCATGCATTCTTGGCAGAAAAATTGGAGAAGAGATGCTATGCTCTTCTCAATGCATATATTAGGAAGCTACACTGTAGCCTGTCCCACATTGGTGATGTTAACCTTGATCATCTGGCCAAATTTATGTCTGTCAAGTTCTCCACTGCAAAATCACCAATATTCATTGTATTCGATTAGTATTTTGTGGAGAGATAGTCCAATATTACACCAATATGCTGTCCATCAAACTTGCACTTATAATAGTTGGCACTGTACTGTGAGGAAGAGCTAGTTCTTTTCCTTCATTTGCTTATTTATATATTTATTTATATCAGCATGAACTTATGGATTCTTATTTTATTCATTGAATTTCAGTCCAGTGTTTTTATCTTTTTTTAAATTTTTATTTTTTTAATTTACATCCAAGTTAGTTAACATACAGTGCAGCAATGATTTCAGGAATAGATTCCTTAGTACCGCTTACCCATTTAGCACACCCCCCCTCCCACAAACCCTCCAGTAACCCTCTGTTTGTTCTCCATATTTAAGAGTTTCTTCTGTTTTGTCCCCCTCCCTGTTTTAATATTATTTTTGCTTCCCTTTCCTTGTGTTCATCTGTTCTGTGTCTTAAAGTCCTCATATGAGTGAAGTCATATGATATTTGTCTTTGTCTGACTGACTAATTTTGCTTAGCATAATACCCTGTAGTTCCATCCATAGTTGCAAATGGCAAGATTTCATTCTTTTTGATTGCCAAGTTATACTCCATTGTGTGTGTGTGTGTGTATATATATATATATATATATATATATATATATATATATATATATACACACCACATCTTCTTTATCCATTCATCCATACATGGACATTTGGGCTCCTTCCATACTTTGGCTATTGTTTATAATGCTGCTATAAACACTGGGGTGCATGTGCCCCTTCGAAACAGCTTACCTGTATCCCTTGGATAAATATCTAGTAGTGCAATTGCTGGGTTGTAGGATAATTCTATTTTTAATTTTTCAAGGAAGCTCCATACTGTTTTCCAGTGTGGCTGCACCAGTTTGCATTCCCACCAGCACTGCCAAAGAGATCCTCTTTCTTCGCATCTGCGCCAATATCTGTTGTTGCCTGAGTTCTTAATGTTAGCCATTCTGACAGGTGTGAGGTGGTATCTCATTGTGGTTTTGATTTGTATTTCCCTGCTGATAAGTGATGTTGAGCGTTTTTTCAAGTGTCATCTGGCCATCCAGATGTCTTCTTTGGAGAAGTGTCTATTCATGTCTTTTGCCCGTTTCTTCACTGGATTCTTTATTTTTTGGGTGTTGAGTTTGATAAGTTCTTTATAGATTTTGGATACTAACCCTTTATCTGATAGGTCATTTGCAAATATCTTCTCCCTTTCCATCAGTTGCCTTTTAGTTTTGCTGATTGTTTCCTTTGCTGTGCAGAAGCTTTTTATTTTGATGAGGTCCCAATAGTTCATTTTTGCTTTTGTTTCCCTTGCCTCCGGAGACGTGTTGAGTAAGAAGTTGCTGTGGCCAAGGTCAGAGACGTTTTTGCCTGCTCTCTTCTCAAGGATTTTAATGGTTTCCAGTCTTATATTTAGGTCTTTCATCCATTTTGAGTTTATTTTTATGTATGGTGTAAGAAAGTGGTCCAGGTTTATTTTCCTGCATGTTGCTGTCCAGGTTTCCCAGCACCACTTGCTAAAAAGACTGTCTTTATTTCATTGGATATTCTTTCCTGCTTTGTCAAAGATTAGTTGGCCATATGTTTATGGGTCCATTTCTGGGTTCTATTCTGTTCCATTGATCTGAGTGTCGGTTTTGTGCCAGTACCATACTGTCTAGATGATTACAGCTTTGTAATACAGCTTGAAGTCCAGGATTGTGATGCCTCCTGCTTTGGTTTTCTTTTTCAAGATTGCTTTGGCTATTTAGGGTCTTCTCTGGTTCCATACAAATTTGTTTGTTCTAGCTCTGTGAATAATGCTGGTGTTATTTTTATAGGTATTGCATTGAACATGTAAATTGCTTTGGGTAGTATTGACATTTTAACAATATTCTTTCCATCCAGGAGCATGGGATATTTTTCCATTTTTTGGTGTCTTCTTCAATTTCTTTCATAAGCTTTCTATAGTTTTCAATGTATAGATTTTTCACCTCTTTGGTTAGATTTATTCCCAGGTATTTCACGGTTTTTGATGCAATTATAAATGGGATCAAGTCCTTGATTTCTCTTTCTCTTGCTTCATTGTTGGTATATAGGAATGCAACCAATTTCTGTGCATTGATTTTATATCCTGCTACTTTGCTGAATTCATGGATCAGTTCTAGAACCCAATTCTTTTGGGTTTTCCATATAGAGTATCATGTCATCTGCGAAGAGTGAAAGTTTGACCTCCTCCTGGCTGATTTGGATGTCTTTTATTTCTTTGTGTTGTCTGATTGCTGAGGCTAAGACTTCCAATACTATGTTGAATAACAGTGGTGAGAGTGGACATCCCTGTCTTGTTCCTGACCTTAGGGGGAAAACTCTCAGTTTTTCCCCATTGAGGATGATATTAGCTTTGGGTCTTACATATATGGCTTTTATGATCTCGAGGTATGATCCTACTATCCCTACTTTCTTGAGAGTTTTTATCAAGAAAGGATGCTGTATTTTGTCAAATGCTTTCTCTGCATCTATTGAGAGGATCATGTGGTTCTTGTCCTTTCTTTTCGTGATGTGATGAATCACATTGATTGTTTTGCAGATATTGAACCAGCCCTTCATCCCAGGTGTAAATCCCACTTGGTCGTGGTGAACAATTTTTTTAATGTATTGTTGGGTCCGGTTGGCTAATATCTTGTTGAGGATTTTTGCATCCATGTTCATCAGAGAAATTGGTCTATAGTTCTCCTTTTTAGTGGGGTCTCTGGTTTTGGAATCAAGGTAATTCTGGCTTCATAGAAAGAGTTTGGAAGTTTTCCTTCAATTTCTATTTTTTGGAACAATTTCAAGTGTTCCTTAAATGTTTGGAAGAATTCCCCTGGAAAGCCATCTGGCCCTGGACTCTTGTTTTTTGGGAGATTTTTGATTACTAATTCGATTTCTTTACTGGTTATGGGTCTGTTCAAATGTTCTATTTCTTCCTGTTTCAGTTTTGGTAGTTTGTGTGTTTCTAGGAATTTGTCCATATCTTCCAGATTGCCCATTTTATTGACATATAATTGCTCATAATATTCTCTTATTATTGTTTTTATTTCTGCTGTGTTGGTTGTGATCTCTCCTCTTTCATTCTTGATTTTATTTATTTGGGTCCTTTCCTTTTTCTTTTTGATTGAACTGGCTAGTGGTTTATCAGTTTTCTTAATTCTTTCAAAGAACCAGCTTCTGGTTTCATTGATCTGTTCTACTGTTTTTTTGTTGTTGTTTTGTTTTGTTTTTGCTTTTGGTGTTTTTTGTTCTTATTTGGTTTGGTTTGGTTTGGTTTTGATAGTATTGATTTCTGCTCTAATCTTTATCATTTCCTGCCTTCTGCTGGTTTGCAGTTTTATTTGCTGTTCTGTTTCCAGCTCTTTAAAGTGTAAGGTTAGGTTGTGTATCTGAGACCTTTCTTCCTTCTTTTGGAAGAACTGGATTGCTATATACTTTCCCCTTATGACCTCCTTTGCTGCATCCCAGAGGTTTTGGGCTGTGGTGTTATCATTTTCATTGGCTTCCATGTACTTTTTAATTTCCTCTTTAATTTCTTGTTTAGCCCATTCATTCTTTAGTAGGATGTTCTTTAGTCTCGAAGTATTTGTTACCTTTCCAAATTTTTTCTTGTGGTTGATTTCGAGTTTCATAGCATGTGGCCTGAAAATATGCATGGTATTCGATCTTTTAGTACTTGTTGAGGGCTGATTTGTGTCCCAGTATGTGATCTATTCTGGAGAACATTCCATGTGCGCTAGAGAAGAATGTATATTTTGCTGCTTTAGGATGAAAGGTTCTGAATATATCTGTTAATTCCATCTGGTCCAGTGTGTCATTCAAAGCCATTGTTTTCTTGTTGATTTTCTTATTAGATGATCTGTCCTTTGCTGTAAGTGGGATGTCGAAGTCCCCTACTATTATTGTATTATTATCAATGAGTTTCTCTATGTTTGTGATTAATTGGTTTACATATTTGGGTGCTCTCACATTTGGAGCATAAATGTTTACAATTGCTAGGTCTTCTTCATGGATAGTCCCCTTAATTATGATATAATGCCCTTCTTCATGTGTTGTTACAGTCTTTATTTTAAAGTCTAGATTGTTTGATGTAAGTATGGCTACTCCAGCTTTCTTTTGTCGACAATTAACATGATAGATGGTTCTCCATCCCCTTGCTCTCAATCTGAAGGTGTCTTTAAGTCTAAAGTGGGTCTCATGTAAACATCATATAAATGGATCTTATTTTATTATCCATTCTGTTACTGTATGTCTTTTGATTGGAGCATTTAGTCCATTGATGTGTAGAGTACTGAAAGATATGAATTTATTGCCATTATGTTTCTTCTAGAGTTGGGGGGTCTGGTGGTATTCTCTGGTCCTTTCTAGTCTTTGTTGCTATGTATGTATGTATGTATGTATGTATGTATGTATGTATGTATTGTCTTTTCTTCCCTCAGAGAATCCCTCTTAAAATTTCATGCAGGGCTGGTTTAGTGGGCAGGAATTCCTGTAATTTTTGTTTGTCTGGGAAACTTTTAATCTCTCCTTCTATATTGAAAGACAGCCTTCCTGGATAAAGAATTCTTGGCTGAATATTTTTCTGATTCAGCACATTGAATATATCCTGCCACTCCTTTCTGGTCTGCCAAGTTTCTGTGGATAGGTCTGCTGCAAACCTGATCTGTCTTCCCTTGTAGGTTAAGGCCTTTTTTTTCCTTGCTGCTTTAATCATTCTTTCCTTGCCTGAGTATTTTGTAAATTTGACTATGATATGCCTTGTTGATGGTCAGTTTTTATTGAATCTAATAGAGGTCCTGGATTTTGATGTCTGTGTCTTTCCCCAGGTTAGAAAAGTTTTCCGCTATGATTTGCTTACATAACACTTCTACCCTTTTTCTCTCTCTTCATCTTCTGGGACTCCTATGATTCTGATGTTGTTCCTTTTTAATGAATCACTAATTTCTCTAATTCTTAAATCGTGCTCTTTTGCCTTAGTCTCCCTCTTTTTATCTGTTTCATTATTCTCCATAAATTTGTCCTCTATATTGCTGATTTGCTGTTCTGCCTCATCCATCCTTGCGGCCATGGCATCCATTCAAGATTGCAGCTCAGTTATAGCATTTTTTATTTCATCCTAACTAGCTTTTACTTCTTTTATCTCCACAGAAAAGGATTCTAATCTATTTTCAACTCCAGCTAGTATTCTTATTATCGTGATTCTAAATTTCAGTTTAGACATCTTGCTTGTATCTGTGTTGGTTAAGTCCCTGGCTGTTGTTTTTTCCTGCTGTTTCTTTTGGGGTGAATTCCTTCATTTCGTCATTTTGAAGGAAGAAAAGGAATTAATGAGGTAAAAAACATTAAAATTAAAAAAATTGAAATTAAAAAATTAAAAACAACACACACACACACACACACACACACACACACAAAATCAAATAAATGATGCTAGATCCTAGGTGTGTTTTGGTCTGGGTGTTGAAAGGTTTTGATTGATTAGGGATAAAGGGTGAGAAAGAAAAGAAGAAAAAAGGAAAACATTTGAAAATTTGAAAAAATAAGTACAATGAAATAGAATAAAATGAATGATGGAAGTAAAATAGAATTTGAAGTTTACACAAAAGTAAAAAATATGGTAGAAAAAAATTAAAGAAAAATATTTTTAATAAAAATTGAAAATAAAAATAATTTTTTTCCCTTTCTGTATTCAAGAAAAAGAAAAGAAACGAAAAAGAAAAAACAAAGAAAATTTAATAGATGGACCAGCAAACAGACTGCAGTACAATTGAAATTATATCATTTTCCCCCTAGAAGTCAAACTATAAAGCACTTTATAGTCTGTAAACTTAGCAGGCAGAGAGCCTTGTGGTGTTCCTGAAGAGCAAGATTGGCCCAATTGGGCAGGGCTTAGTGTAACAGCTCCGTTCTCCACTAGATGGCATTGCTTTGCTTACGGGGGTGTATTGTGGTGCTTGTAGGTGTGTATGCACATGCGTGGGAGGGGTGAAAATGGTGTTACCCAGCTACTCAGTCTCTAGTATTGGAACTCTGTTTTCCCCAACCAGCAATTGCACACCCATCCTTTGTCTCTGGCTTCTGTCCACTCCCACTTTTACACTGTCTGTGACCAAGCCTCAGGCAGCACCTCCCTCCTGAGTTTTATCTCAGATGAGGCTGTTTCTCCAGACCCCTTACCTCTGAGGGACTGTGGCTTTGACCCATTCTGCCCCTCTGAGGGAGGGTCTCACTGAGCAATGGCTGGGTGCCAGCTGCACCTACGAATGTTCACGGGACTGTGCTGCTGCTGATGCCCAGAGACCGTGTCTGGGTGCCAGCCCACCCTAGGAAAAGTTCACGTGATCGTGTAGCAGCAGCATTTCAGGGATTATGGAAAATCACAATACACGTTTGGCACCAGGCTTCACCCTTAACGACCTTGTTCCAGCACCAGCAAATGTGGTTGTTCTCCAGTGTTCACTGGGGCCTTTGCCTTTGGGGAGGTCTCACAGCCCCTACAAAATGTCCTCTCAGCAGGGGAACCGCTTCTCCCCATGTGGCCCTAAGATTCCTGGACTTCACTCTCCTCCTAGGGATTCACCTTTCTCACCAGAGCACCACCAGGTAGCGAGCTGTGGAGTTGCAGACTCTGTGCCCCCCCTGTTAATAAAGTCTTAATGGAATTTAAACCTTCTCCTTTCTCCTTTCTTCCTTTTTTGTTCAGTCCTTGCAACTGTTTCCACTTTAACACTTTCTCTCCAGCTGCTTTGTGGGGGGGGAGTGCTTTTCCTGTACTCTCCGCCCCATCTCTGTCTTCTCTCCATAAGCAAAAACAACTCCCTGCCCTCCATGGCTTCCCTCTCCCCCAGTTCACCTCTCCACACCATGTACCTGCTGAGTTCTTGGTTCAGGTTGTGCAGATTGTTGTGTTAATCTTCAAATCAGTTTTCTAGGTGTGCAGGATGGTTTAGTGTTGATCTGGCTGTATTTCATGGACATGAGACACAAAAAAACTTCCATGCTGTTCCGTCATCTTGGCTTCCCAATGTTTTTATTTATCTTGATGCTTTTGTTGTCCTATATTTGGCCAGTGGGAGCTCTTCAAGCTGACTTATATGTCTTATTGATATGTCCCCATCATTCTTAGAGCATTTCTTTACTTTCTGTTACAACAGGATGATTCAGGTTCTTCTTGTTCTTTCCTTGCCCTAGCCTTACAATCAGTAATTCCTCCAAGGATCCCTGGCTCCTTTTAGTGGAAAAAGTATATAAAACCCAAGACCTGGGGACATGGTATATTCAAATTATTTTCCTATCTATCTATCTATCTATCTATCTATCTATCTATCTATCTATTTACAAATTCATGAATTCATACCAATACTTCAAACTTCAATCCAATACCTCAGGATCTTTCTAGCCTCCTCTATTTCTATGTTTTAAAATCTTGTGTCAGATGGTGAGGAATATGGATTGACTATCCTCAATATATTTACCTATTTGCTCAGGCAATTAACTTATTTTAACTTATTTGCTAAAGGTAGCCAATACCCAGCCTTCCAGCTTCCTTCTCCATTTGTCACCTCTACATCTTACTTTGTTCCTCAACCATCAGGCTGCTTCCCACCACATCATCATAATACCACTATTCCCTTACTGCCCTTCTTCTTTGGATGAAAATGAGAAGGGAACGGAACGGATTGATATTTTGAAAGGCTTCCCAAACTATTCTAAGTTTGCATGCAGGTATGCACATCATTGGGATAGGAAGATGATATTTACATCTAAACCTGAGTCCCAAATTAACCCCCCCCATATGGCATTCTCCTGGAAGCATCCTTTTTTTTTTTTTTTTTTTTTTTTTTTTTTTTTTTTTTTTTTTTTTTTAGCTAGAATTCACTGTCTCACTGAATGGGTAGGAGTTGGAAAGCCCCTGGAAAGGGTGGGGAGTCTTGAGACTTTAGAAGCAAGATAAGATGATAGGACAGCAGAAGTAGGGGATGCCAAGAGAAATCATAATTTTGCTATAGGCTGGCCCTGAATATGCCTTCTCAAAATTATCTCATGTACCCCTTTTGGAATGTGCAGATGTGTTACTGCTCCCTAATCTAATTTGCAATTGACCTCCTAATGCTTTGATTCCTGAAGTCTGTGAAGAACATAATTGCTTTTAATTTGCTGAAGGCTTTACTCTATTTCTGGTACTTTTCTTGTATTTTTCCACTTTGGAGAATGGATTGCACTCCTGGGCATGAGTATAGTTAGTGCATGCACAATTTAGTCTTGAGCACATCTCTGCCAACACACCTCACCCTTGACCTGTGATATCTGCTCTTGGCTGATCCAGCCTTGGACCCCTCCTCAACAACCTCATCACCTTCTTTATTTAGTCTTTTCCATGTAGCCTGGTAGAAATCATAAACCCAATACTAAACTCCACAAAGCAGAACTGCCAGAGAAGAACAGTATTGACATGCCTGAGCCAAAATTACTGCACTTCCTCCAGCTCCACACTAATGAAGAAATTTGTTGAATATTTATTCTGGAAGAGAAATTGAAATCAAATTAATAGGAAAGGAGGAGGAAGGATTGAATTCTGTTATTGCCTTTCCTGGCTTCCTACATTGTTGGAGAAAGCCATAAAACCTTATTTGTGCTGTTCATTTTCATATTTTCATGCTTACATTATGGCTGAAAGAAAAGTCAAGGCTGGCTCCAGATGAAACATCACTGCCTGAAAAAAGGAACACTTTGTCCCAGAGCCACAACTGGCACAGTCCTACAAAGTAAGCTTTCACAACAAAGTTAGGGCAAAAGTTAAACAAGGAAAGAACTAAAAGGAGAAAGAACCTAACAGAGGCAGTTCTTTAATTTATTAAAGCTTTTGTGTAGTCAGTATCTGATTTGCTAATAATAGGTTAGTCTCTAAAATTTTCCTCTGACCTGATGATCCATTCCAGAGATCACCATGATTTCAAGAAGGAATCCTTGAGTAACTCACAGACTTCCATGGACCCCAAGAAAACTCCAGTGTGAGATAAAGTCAACTTGGCTTAACATGTAGCTCTAGGAGCACCTTCTTTTCCCAAGATACAAATAGGGAAGCTTAAAGGTGATTTTGTTTTCACGAATGTGTATGTGTGCATTAAATATCAAAGTACCAGAAGAGGAAAGAAAAAGAAATAAAAGCAAGCCAGACTAATTTGTGACCTGAAAAGATAACCATGATAAATAAAATGAATTAGGGTCTGGGGCCAAAACTAGCTTGGAAAATTATTACAGGTACTTTCCATAAGAAAGATTATGAAGGTACCTTAGTCTGTTTGGGCTGCTATAACAGAACACCATAGACTGGGTGGTTTATACACAACAGGAATTCATTTCTTATAATTCTGGAGGCCAAGAAGTCCAAGATCAGGGCACCAGTTGATTTGGTCTCTGGTGAGGGTCTTCTTCCTGGTTCATAGACAGCCATCTTCTCACTGTGTCCTCATATGGTGGAAAGGGATGAGAGAGCTCTCTGAGGTCTCTTTCAAAGGGTACTAATCCCTATTCATGAGGGCTCCACCCTTATAACCTAACCACATCCCAAAATCTCCACCTCCTAATACCATCACACTGAGGATTAGGTTTCAATATATGAATTTTGGGAGGATATAAACCTTTAGTCTACAGCAGAAGGTAAGGATGATTGTACTTATCAAGACATGAAGAGGCTCTGTCAACCAATGGCTTCACTTGTGTTCCTACTATGTGCACTGGATTGTGTTGACACCATAGACTAATGAAAAAAGTAGAAGGTCTGGTTTCTCTTTACAGTCTACACCAGGCCAAGTGGTGTACTGGAATTGGCTCATATAAGCTCGTGAGAACAGTGTTAAATATTCAGGAAATTCTCAAGCAGTTTGTTAAACCATTGTTAGCTTGAAATAAGCCACTTACACCATGAAAATGGACAAATACTATAAATTCGGACTTTGTTTTCAGAGAGTCAGCTTACCAGCACATACTGTCAGTATCATACAGGGACACTCCCCAAAGTTGGAGATTGTAGAGTTAGCAGGAATATGAAGACTGACATGAGAGAGGACAGTATGGGACAATATGCCTTCTATGAAGCCAGTGTCCAGAGGAGGGCAGAGCCATCTGGTTCCTTGGGGAGATTCCTGTTGAAAGCATGACTTTAGTATGGTATATAAAAGAAATATCCTTTTTTTTTCCTAGCCAATCTAGGAAACCACCACCCCCTCCTCATCCCTGACAAGGGCCATCTCATCAGTCTACTCAGTTTCTAAGGAGAGGTGGGGAGGGAAACAAACTAGTAAAAGAAGGAGAAATTAGAAAAGCTGCTGAAGCATACAATTCATTGGGTTTTAGAGATGAGAGGGGGCTTGAGGATGACCTAACCCAACCCCTCCCTTAAAGTTGTGGAAATAGAGCCAAAGTGATGGAATAACTCGTAAGTCATACAACTAGTTGATGCCATAGGCAGGGCCAGCAACCAGGTCTCATCCATTATCCCTACTCTGTGCCAACCACTGTGATGTTTCCTAATTCTTGCTCTTCCTACTGCTGCCTCCAGTATGACTTCCTCACAGGAAGGGGAGTAAGACTGGAATTAAAGGAACAGAACCTTGCTAATCCTTCCCTCCCAGCCAGCTCATGGAATATGTATTATTTCAAGAAGAATTGGGTTTATTAACACCAACCGTGAAGGCCCTACCAAATTAGAAAAGGGGTGTGTTTGAAGAGATGATAATGAAGATGCTGTGCATATACCATCTAGTGTAAGTGGAAAAAAGCATCTTTTGTCCCAAATTGAGTTCCTAGTCATAATTCCTTAAATCACAACCCTTGCTCCATAGGAAACTACCAAAAGTGAACTGATGATTTCAATTCTTTCCAGATGGAAAAAGGTTGATGTCATCCCAAGCCTTGCATCTGCGAGAGTCATTTATTCTGCTCGGCATAATGGGGCAGTTGAGGCCAAGGTGTTACAGTTGGAATGAGTCCCTGAGACCAAAAAGGCCCCTCTAGAGCTACTTCCTACCTGAGAGTGTTGTAGCTCTCAGACTTGGGGAGAGAAACTTGTGCTGTAGCTACACCAGCTGAACCTTCTCAGGGAATAGAAGACTTGGTTCTGCACTTGCCGTCCAGCCCCTGTCATCAGTATTAAACTAACATTATATTTTTTAAAAGAAAGGCTCTTATTAAGCCAGTCTAAATAGTTTCTGTGAGAGAACAGTTCCATGCTGGTCCCCAGAGGGGTGGATGGAATGTATGGCTTGATTGATCCTCTGCCTCTCTGATTGCAGTGATCATTCCAAAAGAAGTAACAGGAGAATAAAGTCCACCATTGGCAACATAGACTTGCCTTGGCAAGAGGAATACAGAGGTTTTCTTTAAAGAGTTACTTAGGGGCTAGTCTGGGGAAAGGATTATTCAGATCAGTCTTCAAAATGCTTATTTTGTGCCTAATAATTACTTGTATTACTGAGATGACTTAAAAGACAAATCCATCAGGGGTGTCTGGGTGGCTCAGTCAGTTAAGCGTCTGACTTCGGCTCAGGTCATGATCTCACAGTTCGTGGGTTCGAGCCCTACGTTGGGCTCTGTGTGACAGCTTAGAGCCTGGAGCCTGTTTCAGATTCTGTGTCTCCCTCCCTCTCTCTCTCCCCCCCCCTGCTCATGCTCTGTCTCAAAAATAAACATTAAAAAAAATTTAAAAGACAAACCCATCATCCATAGATATGTCCACCAAATGGACAATAACACCCCCCCCCAATAGTTGGCGATAAAGTAGAACTGTAGGACACAGAATAAAGGAAAACTGAAAACATTTGCTAGGTAGTTGTCCTCTGACTACTCACTTACCCTCCCCTGAGGATAACAGCTCCATCCAGATCAGATGCACTATTACATGATATGTGAGCTTCATAACAATTGTTCTGGGTTGCAGGGTGACCAGCCATCCCAGTCTGCCCAGGACTGGGAGGGTTCCTGAGATACAGAATTTTAGTTTTAAAATCATGGGGCGCCTGGGTGGCGCAGTCGGTTAAGCGTCCGACTTCAGCCAGGTCACGATCTCGCGGTCCGTGAGTTCGAGCCCCGCATCAGGCTCTGGGCTGATGGCTCAGAGCCTGGAGCCTGTTTCCGATTCTGTGTCTCCCTCTCTCTCTGCTCCTCCCCCGTTCATGCTCTGTCTCTCTCTGTCCCAAAAATAAATAAACGTTGAAAAAAAAATTTTTAAATCAGGATAGTCTCAGGGGAACCAGGAAGAGCTTGTAACCATCAAACTCCAGTTCTACTATCTCCCAAAACTCTCTACAAAAATGATCCTATAAGTAATTGAGAAATTTGCTGAAGATCATAAACTGTATGATGGCAGAACCTGAATTTGTATCCCAGTCTGATGTCAAAGACAGGACTTCCCTTTCAATGATCTGTAAGGAGATTTATATTTATTGACAGAGAAAGGGTGAAAATATTAAAATGATGGATGTTACCCTGTAGCCCTTCACATTGGAGGCCTATTTAACAAGACAACAGGCTTAAAAACCAGGCTTTGGATATAAAAGATTTCTTAAATTTCTTTGGGAAGGAAGCATAGGGAACTCAGATCATAGAGGATCCCCATATTTTATGAATGATATAATTTCTGATTACGAAGACTAGGTCATGAGTGAGGAGACCATATATACCAGTTTTCTGGGACAGTCTTGGTTTATTCCTGTTATTCTTATGAATAATTAAGAGTGCTCCCTTTCACTCAAAAAAGTCCTGATTCGAATGATAAATTATATGATTCTCCCAGCCAAGAGGCATACCACCCCATAATAGAAGGATAATGGGAATAAAACAAAGCCCACTTTTTCTGTCTGTGGAGTTGTAAGAAGAGACAATAGATAAATAAGAAGGAAACAAAGGCAGATAAGGGAAGGTTCCAGGCAGCCGAATGCTAGAGTCAATTTATACTGGCTAGTAAGGTCACTTTTTAAATATTCAAAAATTTTCTGAGCAGGTTGCTAAATCATTGGTACCTTGAAATCATTGGTACCTTGAAATATTCCCATGATGGGAATATTTATACCACAGAAATCAGCAAACACTACAAACCAGGGTTTTTCCCCCTCAAAGATCCAGATGACCAACACACTATTAGATCCATAGAATTCATTCTCTCGCTGTCTCCTCCCACCCCCATTCATACACAAATGTACACAGACCATGAGCTGAAATGGCAGGGTGTTTTAGAAGCACCCAATTAAATAAATCAAGTGAATTCTGAGAAGAATCCTTATTCTGACTCATCACTTGGGGCTCGGGAAGATTATTTCCTTTGCTGCCATTGATCAACATGGGGTGTGTTCCTTTAATGCAAACCTAGGGCTATAGTGCAGTGGAGCAGAGAAAGACATATAAATTTAGCTTGTCCAAGCCACCTTCAGTTACCCAAGGCATGCAGAACTCAAATTAGTCTGAGTATCTATCTGTAGAACTTGCCAAAGATGGCCTGCCAACCCGGCATGGGGTTATACTCAGCAGAGGAGACCACTTGGACCAAGGCCAAATGTAAGTCTTAGCTCAATTCCAGAGGGGTCTTCATATGAGGCAAGACTGCCAGTGATGATTACTATTCCCAGCTGAACCAAAAGGGACCTGAGTAAGTATTACACCAGCTGCTGACATTAGCCATGAGTGCCAGCAAGGTCAGTAGTGATGAGGTGAACAAAGGACACCACTGTGGGGCCCAGAAGAGCAGAGGGCACATAATAGTAAGCACTTAATGAATATCTTCTCTCCCCAATTTATGTCTAATTTCCTTTCCTGACTATTGGTCCTGGTGACTTTGGATATCACATGAGATGTGGTGCATGCATGGGCCTTAAGTAGACTGATTAACCATTGCTGTGCAAGGCCTAATCCCTATTAAATGCCCCTTACTCTATGTCACTCATGGCTTTGCTTCTCTGCAAATCCTTACTGATAACAGAAATTAGTACTGTAAGTGATTTTATAGAAACAGAGCCTTAAGGTTGGGTTCTCTGAATTAGTTTTGGGTTTTCTGGAATTGTTCCTTTGATCTGATTAGATTTATAGGTATTAATTACCTTACTGCCAGTGGTAAATGGAATACTGGTAGTCTATGTCATGCCAATACAAAACTTACATTATCACCTATTACCTGCAAACATACATAATCAACTGTCAACAGAAGTCAAGGCTTTTTGTGACAAAGCAGATATTGTCATAAAATATTTTTGTAAAGATAAGGAGTATAAAGGAGCTAGTTAGATGCTTCTTAGTATGATGGAGAACTTGAGAGAAAGAAAATGTTGAGTTCAGGTCAAATTCCCAACTCATATTTTAATGAAGACAAATGGGCAAATACTGGCCTTAACCCCCTAAATTCAGCTGATCCTTCTTTGCAGAAAGTAGCATTCCTTCCTCTCCTGTCTGTGGGGGTTAGTCTCCCCTCACCTGAAAAACCTGAAATGGTGAATCCTGAGGTAGTGGCCTTGCAGGAGACTGATGATCTTTTTCTAGACCTTCCCTCATGCATTCTCATTGCTTCTAGACCTACAGCCAGACTCAACTCCCAGCAGGCCCAAAGGGTAATGTACAGAACTGATGATCCGTGAGAAGGTGCAACATACACACACACAAAATTGCACAGTCTTGTCCATTTTCACTGACAGAACCATGGGGGAAATGTATGGGAATCCTACATAGATCCTAAAGGTGATAGGTCAGGTTGGAAGGAATATAATGTTGGACATAGCCAAATTCATTGATATTGGGTGCACTAACCAGAGATTCTGGATTCAAAGTACTAGCTCTAGAGCCAAAAACAGCTAGGAGTGGCTCCAACATGGGTTGGTTGATTGAATTCTGGATGCAAAGGAGGCCTATCCTAAAGAAAATGCCAGAACTGGGGCGCCTGGGTGGTTCAGTCGGTTGAGCGTCCGACTTCGGCTCAGGTCATGATCTCACAGCTCGTAAATTCGAACCCAGTGTTGGGCTCTGTGCTGACAGCTCGGAGCCTGGAGCCTGCTTCGGATTCTGTGTCTCCCTCTCTCTCTGCCCCTAACCCACTCACATTCTGTCTCTGTCTCTCTCAGAAATAAATAAACATTTAAAAAATTTTTTTAAAAAGAAAGAAAATGCCAGAACTTCCTTGATACCCTGTAAAGCAGTTCTTACAGGGTAGTCCACTGAGCCCTGGGGGTCTCCAGCGCCCTTTCACAGAGTCTGTAAGACCAAAACTATTTTCATGATACTAAGATGTTATTTCCATTTCTCACTATGTTGATAGTTCCAATGATGGTGCAAAACCAAATATGGGTAAAGCTGCTAGTGTGTCAGCAAGAATCCAGCAGGATCACCAAACTATACCAGTCATCATTATAATCTTCACTGCCACACACTCATAATATAAAGGAACATATTAATTGCACTAAAGGATATCCTTGGATGAAGCAGTAATAATATTAATTGTACTAGGTTTTATTCTTTGAATGCACATCTTTTTAACATTCTGTGTAATGAAATGAGAAGTAGTTATGAAACACTTCTGCTGCATGTCTCAAGAAACAGCGTATCTTACTTTGTCTCTGCCTCCTCTCCTCCACATCTGTCAGTTTTCTCAGTCTCTCTTTTGCTTCTGCCTTGTCTTTTCCCTTAAGTTTTTGTCTGTTAGCCCAGTCAGTGGCAAGTTTGTCCCAGATGAAAGAGGAGTCTTTTATATTTGGAATTGAGAAGATACAGGTAAGGTACCTAGAGCATCAGTGTTAAATCTTTATCAGCCTCAACTTCACTTCCCATCCCAAAGTAAAGCTACATCATAAGAACCTTCCAACTTTTGCAGGACTTGAAGGCCTTGCCATAGTCGTCCGAAAGGGCTGGCACTTCATCTTACTCATGAAGGAGTTGGTTCATTGAAGGAGCTCAGGAAACGTGTCCTGAATGAATGGATAAATGTTCATTCTCAACCCTGTTGCATGTGAGTGTTGAGGTTATCAGTTCCCAGAGCACCTGAACGCTACAACATAGTAGTTAGAGAACCCCAACTCTGTTCCTCATATGAGAACATATAGTACATATGTTTCTAGAGCAAGATAGAAAGGTATATGCCTTGGTATACAGCTAGGATATATAATGACAATAAACTGAAATATCAGACCCCACCTACTGGGACCTTCATTACAAGTCTTTTCTAATGTGAGTTTTCTATATAGCTGAGGATGCATCCCTTTAAGGATCAAATATTTTCATTGAACTATTTTGAAATTATGAATATAGATATATTCATTTTTATGTACACTTTATATATTTTTCATTTACTATATATACTTGTATATAGCAAATAAAAATGTTATATATGTGAGATCTGCCTTCTTAACCAGAGCCTATTGCACATAATTTTCTGCCTGAACATCAAATTATGAATATAAAATATGGTTTAATGTAGTAATCCAGTTCCTATAGCAACTGGATGTCTACAAATTAATCAAGAGTGAGGCTCTGTCGGAAAGAATAACTCTATAGCCAGGCATTGGAATGAGCTAAATGTCCCCCTAATTCTTTAAGTTCAAGTCAACAATTCAAGAATATGTTTATTCTGTGGCTCCTTCATGATGGGCACTGCGCCAGAGGCTGGGTACAGAAGAAGAATAAGACCTAGAGAGAGTTCTCAGGCCATAGTTCCTTAAGACACAGAGAGGGTGAGAAGGAGCCCCGGGAGCCTTCCCCTCCACAGTCAGTTTGTTGTCTACCTCATCCAAATTGAATTGTGACCAAGTATCTCTTCCAAGGTTCTTGTTCACTGCTCTCTTTGTCTTGGAGGAAAAGTTTCTGTGGCAGCAGCAGCAGCTCTTTCTATGTATTGAGTACTTATGCTAATCAGTGATCTGGCAGCAGTTTTCTGATTCTTTGGTCTGATTATTTATTATTTGTGGAGTGTGGTAAGTGCAGATGGCATTTTGCAAAGCACAGAATTCTGAGAATGAAACCTCAGCCTTAAGGCGTTGACTGTCTGATTTAGGCTTAAACAAAACACTGAATAAACAGGGAGACAACTGGTTGAGTTGATGTGGCTGGGAAGGAGGAAAAAACTGAGATGGAAAAAAAGAAGTAAGTTTTATGGAGGGATGTGAAAAGCGATAAAGGAGCATAAAAAAAAGGTGAACTATTTCAAGGGGCACGCAAGAAAGGTTACCAAACCAATGGGGTTAAAAAGGAAACAGAAGGAGCACTGAGGAGAGAGTCTCAGGAGAGGAAGATGTTCAATGAGACAACCTGCTTGCATCTTTTGGTTGAAGAGATGAGAGGCAGGGATGTCCAAGTTAAGGAAACCTGAATGACCATGGACGAATTGACAAGGTTATGGATGAGAATTTACCTTCTGGAGAGAAAGGGGAAAAGATGCCAGTCTGAAGTGGGAGAAGACTTGGGGGAGGTCTGATTGAAAAGAGAGAGGAAAAGACATGGAGAGTTCAAATGATGATTTTTGATCATGGGTCATGGGAGCTGGCCACTTCTGTCCACTGGGCCACATGCACCTGATCATAAACTTTTAGCTAAGCTCATAAATTTCTTCTTATTGATTTATCCAGAGATGATCATAGTCTCAGTACCTTAATCAAACTAATAAAATTCACAAAAGCTCTTATATAAACAGGAATTTAGATGTGTTTGATCTTGAGTAGATGATACAGGTTGAAAGCAACTGGGTAGAAAACATAAACCATGCAAGCAATAAGCATAAGAAGGGTGGAATGTTCTATTAATATCAGATAAAATGGACTTCAAGACAGAGTATTTCCAGAGATAAAAAGGGACATTTCATAATGATAAAGGAGTCCATTCATCAGGAAGGCATAAAATAATAAATGAGCATGTACCTTATAACAGAGCTTCAAAATATACAAAGCAAAAATGTACAGAATTAAAGGTAGAAATAGACAGTCCATAGTCATGGTGATGGATTTTAACACACTTTCTCAACAATGGATAGAACTAGACAAGAATTAGTGAAGACATAAGTGACTTGAACAACACTATTGACCACCTTGACCTAATTAATATTTTAAAACATTTCATGGGGCGCCTGGGTGGCGCAGTCGGTTAAGCGTCCGACTTCAGCCAGGTCACGATCTCGCGGTCCGGGAGTTCGAGCCCCGCGTCGGGCTCTGGGCTGATGGCTCAGAGCCTGGAGCCTGTTTCCGATTCTGTGTCTCCCTCTCTCTCTGACCCTCCCCCGTTCATGCTCTGTCTCTCTCTGTCTCAAAAATAAATTAAAAAAAAAAAAAAAAACGTTGAAAAAAAAAATAAAACATTTCATGCATCTACAGAACATACATTCTTTCCTAAAATGGCTGATAACTCTGACCCCAAAACTTGAGAGGTTACCTGAATGCATTATCCCCACAATGTAGAACGTTTCAATGTCAACCAAATCTCAGGTCCCTGCATCCAAATAGATTACAGTTTACCTTACGTTCGTTGTAGTGTTTCAGGTTTTCAAGTAGTGGTTCTAGGTTCCTCAGTAACACTTGAGGAATACTCTACTCAGTTAAACCTGCAAATTGTCTTTGGGGCTGAATTATTTTTCAGAGACTATATTGTCCTTGTTGACTTCTTCAGTATAAACAGAAAATTCATTATCCAGTCACTCTCTCCAATATTAACATAAAATATTCTGTACCTGAGTCCTGGACGACCTGGGTTCTTGTCTTCTCACAGCCTGCCAACCGCCCACACAAAATTCCTAGCTCTGTGACTTTGGACATATAACCTCTTTAAGCCTGACTCAGTTTCCTTGTCTGTAAAACTCTTAGGACTGTAGCAAAGTTCAACTGAAAGGTTAAATGAAACCTTCTTATGAACTGTGAAGCACTGTACAAATATCATGGAGCAGTTATTTTAGTGCTAATACCAGTTGGGTTACCTGTACTCCTGAGAAAGCGAAACTGGGGTAGGTATCCTGCCTCTTCCTCCAAATACAAGTGAGTCAAGCCTAGGGTGAATAGAAATTGTACAATGGGAGAATAAAATAAAGGTTGAACAGTTTGTTCTGAAGCAAAACCTGTGAGAATTTTTGATTTCCTATCTCAGGAGAGATTATAAAAGTGTTATGGGTACCATTTAAAGTTTGCAGAAGGAGGAGAGAAGGGGAAATCTTGGGCATAAAAATAAGAAAATGGTATTGGAGATTTTGCTGGGGGACACGTTGGATGACATTCATCTCACAGCAAGATGGGTGGATTTCAGCCTAGGAATGATGAATTCTAGATCTTGGTCTACTGTGGAGTTTTCTGAGTGATCTTGCACTAGAAGTTTCATTTCTCTAAACCTGTTTCTCTGTCTGAAAGCAGAGTTTCACCTACAACTGTCCTGAGACTGATTAATGTTTTAAATGCTTTGAGCAATTTGGAAGGACAAGGTCTTTAAGAATACAATGGATTATTTAGAAAAGTGAAAGAACATGATCAGAGAGCACTCGGAACATCTCCCTCTATGTAGTCTTTTCATGAGATTCCTCCTTCCTTGTCTTATAAGGAAAGAAAATCTAGTTGGGAGATGACTAACATCACAAACTAATCTCTTCCCCATTAATGTTCTCTGGACACGCACTCTTCTCCTATAGGAGTATGTTGGAATTTTGTCATTCAGATTTCCTCATCAGTACAAATGCATTCTTTCCTAGAAATATAATAGTGAAAAATGAAGACTGTGGTTTTGCAAGGAGCTGGCTGCGGCCCGGCAGTCAGATGTTCTCTATCCCTTGCTTTACCTTGGGCTTGTGCAAATCACAGTGCTGTTCCACTTCCTTTCCACATATGTACCATTGGAATAAAAATGCCCCTCTCTGTGAGGTCAAGTGAAAACTAATTAGCTGTGTTTTCTTGAAGTTTCTCTCCACTGACATTTCAGTACTCTCTGCAGTCATTAATTGGAACAACACTTTTAGACATTACTTCTATCCCATGGCCACAAAATTCTTTTTTTTTTTTTTTTTTTTAGTGTTTATTTGTGTTTGAGAGGAGGGAGAGGGGCAGAGAGAAGGGGACAGAGGGTCCGAAGCAGGCTCTGTGCTGACAGCAGAGAGCCCGATGCAGGGCTCGAACTCACAAACCACGAGACCATGACCTAAGCAGAAGTCAGGCACTTAACCAACTGAGCCACCCAGGCTCCCTGGCCACAAAATTCTTACTGAAAATGAATACGAATGAATCTGGGAATTTAACTAATCATCAAAGTTTTGAGATTCTGGTGACATTTCCTAACTTTCCATTTACAAAAGGCACAAGGGACTTTTGCCAAATCTATTAGCCACTTTCAATTGTGTATTTAAGAACACCAAAAAGAAATTTTTATTTCTTTCTCCCGTTCCTTCTTCTTTTTGTTGTCTTTGTTGTTGTTGATGATACCTCTCTCTGAATCTCTCTGGGTTTCACTCTTTCTCACTCTTTCCTTTTCCTTGTCTTATTTCGCTCAAGTTTGGGTAACTTGTGAACACGAAAGTTCAGTTGAGAGTTATCACAAAGTTAGCCACCTCACAGCCTTGCTGGGAAATAAAACTCTTTAAAATACAACTGTCATCAAACTCATTAACATCCTCCTCCCCTTACCTCTTTCGCATTGGGTCACTAACAAGTTACAATGTTTTTCTTTTTCCTCTCCAGTCCCTGTTGTTTTGGGGTTTTGTTCTCTTCTTCCTCATTTCTGCGTTGCTTGCTCCATCTTAGAAGCATGGGTCACCCCTGCTGCCACCACTGCCATCACTCCCCGGCAGACAGAAAGGCTAAAATGTCAAAAGATGCCTCAGTTGCCTCTGACAAAAGTGCAGATCCGCTCTGAAAGGGAATAAATATGATAGGGGGCACAATAATAACAGTGTGTGCTTGTTAAACTACAAAAATCCAGCAGGACTGGGGGCAGGGAGGGAGGGAACCATGGAGAATAGAAGCTGCCTGGGCAGGAGCCCCTGGGGGACCGAGTGGAGGGGGGTCCTCCAGCAGCAACCATCAATTCTCTGGGCTGGTTTTGTTTTGTTTTGTGAGGTCTGAACTGAGGCTCAGCTGATGGGGCAGGGGGTGGGTAGGGGGTGAATAAGGGATTTTACCCAAACCAGTGACTCTGAATGGAGGTCTTGGGCTCCGTGGAGGGGCCTCGACAGTGGGAGCTTGAAAAGAGGGTCTTTGGGCTATTGGGGAGGGGGAAGTGGGGGGTTTGGGTGGGGGCTGGGGAAACATTTTGAGGTGGGAGGGTTGGGGGAAGGAGGAGAATGGCACCATAATGGGAAAAAGGAGGCCAGCTTCTGAGCTCTCATTTCTGACAATGAGTCCCATGTGGTTCTCTTTATCTCAGCCATTCAGGAGTCAATAGAGAGAGCTTTTTTATTTTCAACTCTCAGTATACAACCACCCCACCCCCATCACACACACACACACACACACACACACACACACACACACACACACACCTAAAAGTGTGGGACGCTGGGCAAGACTTTAGAAACATCTGAAAATGTTTTTTCCTTGGGTCAGTTTTGCTGAACTTTACATCCACCTGCTAGAACAGTACACATGGGCTGTTCAGTTCACAGCCAGTGCCCTCCACTACTCTGCCTGTCTTCTCCCACCACCCCACACTCAGCCTCTGCTCCCTCCATCCTCTGTTGTGCACTTCTCTCCTCCTCAGGCGGATGCCTCTGTCTTTGACTCCTTATAAAGACGTGAGTCACATGATCACAAGTAAAGCAAACATCCACGGTGGAGTGATGGTAATTTTCAACCCAAAAATGTAAAAATAAAATATTGGAGCAAACCTAAGCTTGAACAGCAGACTGTTTTAGAAAGCAGCAAACAACAAAAAGTTGTCTTTGATGGTAGACTCCTCTGAAATGTTAAGTCCCCAATTAGACAAGTCCTTTTCAATTTATTCCTAAGTCTGTGATTGAGGCAGCTGCTGCCTCTGAACTTACTCAGCTTGATAGCAAATAATTCATCTATTTTTCCAACAATATTGTTATGTATTCTCATGAGGTACCCAAGTCTGAATAGGTATATCATTCCTTTTTTTTAAATGTTTTATTTACTTTTAAGACACAGAGAGGGGCGCCTGGGTGGCACAGTCGGTTAAGCAGCCGACTTCAGCCAGGTCACGATCTCGCGGTCCGTGAGTTCGAGCCCCGCGTCAGGCTCCGGGCTGATGGCTCAGAGCCTGGAGCCTGCTTCCGATTCTGTGTCTCCCTCTCTCTCTGTGCCTCCCCCATTCATGCTCTGTCTCTCTCTGTCCCAAAAATAAATAAACGTTGAAAAAAAAATTAAAAAAAAAAAAGACACAGAGAGACAGAGCATGAGCGGGGGATGGGACAGAGAGAGAGGGAGACACAGAATCGGAAGCAGGCTCCAGGCTCTGAGCTGTGAGCACAGAGCCTGACACAGGGCTCGAACTCACGGACCGTGAGATCATGACTTGAGCCGCAGTTGGACGCTTAACCGACTGAGCCACCCAGGTGCCCCAATAGGTATATCATTCTTAATCAGGAGTAGAAGCTTTTAAAAGTATGAATTCCTGGCCTCACCTCGTGAGTGTGTGTGTGTGTGTGTGTGTCAGGTCAGAGGGGTATTAGTCAAATAACAGGCACTGGTCTGGTGCCAGGCAAATGGTCTGCTGCTCGAGCTGGATCCATCCAACCAGGGAAAGACTCTCAGCTACCAAGCAGTGTGGCTGAATGAAAGGAATAGGAAGGAAGAAACTACCATTTTCATTACCAAACACTAGAGATAAGGGAAGGAGAGAGTAATTGAAAGGGACAATCAAGCAATTGCATAGTGCCACACACTTTTCCTACAAGAATTATTACCCCATTTGAGGGATTCAGTTGTCTCAAGCCACTTGCCCCAGGCCACACGGCGGCTAAGTGGCAGGGCCAGAATTCCCCCCTAGGCTTGCAGGATCTGAAGAGCATTCTGTGAAGTGGAGGGAGCGAAGTGGGGGAATGGGGAGCATTGGGAAGCAGTGTCCACCACAGCCCATAGGAATGTTCCTAAGGGCTGTGCATGCACTTGGCAGCTTTGAGCTGTGGAATGGCTTCTGGCAGCTGCCTTCTCATCAGAGACTCCATGATGACTATACTGAACAATATTGCATTGTGTGTTTGAAAGTTGCAAACAGAATACATCTTGAAATTGCTCATCACAAGGGGGAAAAAATGTAACTATACGAGGTAATGGGTGTCAACTAATCTTATTGTGGTCATGATTTTGCAACATATACATATATCAAAAATCATTGTGTTGTACACTTAAGCATAAATAATGTTCTGTGTCAACTATATCTCAATAAAACTGGGGGTTGATTAATTTAAAAACTTTGTAAAAAAGGGCTCCAGACTTCTCACCACTCCCAAATCTCATTTTTTCCTCTTCACACACCTTGCTCTGCTGAGCAGAGTGCCCCACACTAGGCACAGAATGGAGATGAGCATTGCTTTGAGATCTTTCTCTGAGCAGGGAGAATATAGCTTTCAGGTCTCCTTCACATGATAAGAAAATCACAGTTACCCTTTCCTTGGCTCCATTTCCAATCTCTTGAAGGTACAGCTGCATGGCTTGGCTGTAACTATTGGTGAGGATGTGAAGAACGTAGGATAGGGGACGACTCCCATTCTGCCACCCTAGCTACTTCTCAACCGGCTCTGCTCCAACCAACTCTTCTTCCTGGTATTAAAGGCCTATCTCCACTGCACAACGTGGATGTGCTCATGGGGGTCAATTATGCTCATCCCCGCTATCCACCTATGCTGAAGCTCCTGAGGGCAGGAACACTGGTGATTCTTCTGTATCCTCAATGTGCCCAAGCCCAGGGCTGAGTGTACGTTGCTCAGTAACTTACTGTCTTTTGTTTGATTCCCAACAAGTGCTTTTGAAATAGCCTTTTTTTTTTTTTTTTTTTTTTATTTTTTTTTTTAAGTTTTTTTTTTTTTTGGGGACAGAGAGAGACAGAGCATGAACGGGGGAGGGGCAGAGAGAGAGGGAGACACAGAATCGGAAACAGGCTCCAGGCTCTGAGCCATCAGCCCAGAGCCTGACGCGGGGCTCGAACTCGCGGACCGCAAGATCGTGACCTGGCTGAAGTCGGACGCTTAACCTACTGCGCCACCCAGGCGCCCCTGAAATAGCCTTTTTTTAAATAGTTGCTCTTGTCCAGGACTCTTCATCATCTGCCTCTTGTTGATATGCTATAGATTCTGGATCATGTCAGCTTGGGTTATTAACCCCATGGAGACTCAAAGACCAGCCACTTTGATGTTGTCTACAACAACATCTTGTGTTCTGGTGCTTCGTTGTCCCTAGTCTGTTGTGTTGTTCCCACATCCCTGAGTCATGCCCACTGTTTACTGTCTTTGGGTGCATATTTGTGCTTATTTGGCAAATCAATGTTCATTTCAACTGTTGTTTAACACTGCTTTTTAGGGGCACCTGGGTGGCTCAGTCGGTTAAGCGTCCAACATCAGCTCAGGTCATGATCCCAGTTTGTGAGTTTGAGCCCCACGTCGGGCTCTGTGCTATCGGTTCAGAGCCTGGAGCTTGCTTTGGATTTTGTGTCTCCCTCTCTCTCTGCCCCTCCTCTGCTCACTCACTGTCTCTGTCTCTCAAAAAATGAATAAATGTTAAAACAAAACAAAACAAAACAAAACAAAAAACAATGCGTTCTATTCACCTTTTGCGTATTTCCTAATACAATGGCCCTTCCAAACATTCTCCCATTCTTCCACTTTACCTCCATACCTGGAACTTGAAAACAGTCTCACATTATTGAGGTGATAGGACCCCCAGGAGCCTGCACTGCTTTCCTTTCAAATATACTGAGGCACGGTTGTTTGGGAAAGTTTTTGGGTTGGGGTTGGTTTTGTGTTGTTTTGTCTTGTTGCCATTTATAGGGTTCACCCTTTTACCAGGAGGCCTATCTCCTTCAGGATTTTACCACCTCAAATTCCTGTCCCTCTGCAATTTTTAAGATATGATTTAAACCCTCCCATTGTTTCCTTTTTTCTTAATCAATAAGCAGAGAAACCTGTGTCACCATGATAATAAATGAAAAAGCAACAAAAGCACTTGTCTTAATTTCCCCCTCAGTTTCCATTCTATTTTCCCTTTTATCTAAAGGGAAGTCCGTAAATTCTAACTTTGTTATGACTTACTCACCCTTAATCTCCTGTCATCTGGTTTCCACCCTACACTTCGTTCACTGGGAAAGGTACCAGCAGCCTCGAACGACCTTCCCTTGATCTGGTCATGCTGGGCTCCTCTGCAACATTCGATGCTGTGGCCCCTGCTTCTGGCCTGACACCCTGTCTTTTTCCCTCTCTTCTTTCACCCTCTGTGTGCCTCTGCTTCTCCTCCCACTGCCATTTCTCCATCCAGGCCACACATGTGGGCATTTCCCAAGATTCAGTCTCTGCATGTTTTTCCTTGGGGATGCCTTCCACTACCAAGGCTTCAGTTATCACCATGTCTCAGCAGGGTCACACTGACATACTTCCAGTTATCTATTGGATTTTCCCACTCATCTGTCCTACTACTTAAAACTTAAAATATCTCAAATTGAATGCCCTCGACCCCACACTGTTTATTTTCTATTCTACTAACTTCAAGCCTCAAGGTCACTGCCCGTCCATTAACTATAATCAGTCATTAAAGTCTACGATTCCTTCAGATCAACCCTTCTACCTCACATATTCAATTTCCTTTGTCACAATCCTAATTCTGTCCCTTATGCTTTACACTTGGGCTATTGAAATCAGTTTATTAATATGCTTTGGTTAAAATGTACTCTTCTACTCAAAACATCCAGTGGTTTACTACTACTATTATTGTTATTATTATTAACAGAATCAAGTCCAACCTTCTTAGGCTAACATTCAAAACCTTTCTTTTTTTTTAAATTTTTTTTTAAATTTACATCCAAATTAGCGTATAGTGCAACAATGATTTCAGGAGTAGATTCCTTAGTTCCCCTTACCTATTCAGCCCATCCCCCCTCCCACACTCCCTCCAGTAACCCTCTGTTTGTTCTCCATATTTATGAGTCTCTTATGCTTTGTCCCCCTCCCTGTTTTTATGTTATTTTTGTTTCCCTTCCCTTATGTTCATCTGTTTTGTCTCTTAAAGTCCTCATACGAGTGAAGTCATTTGTCTTTCTCTGACTAATTTCACTTAGCATAATACCCTCCAGTTCCATCCACATAGTTGCAAATGGCAAGATTTCATTCTTTTTGATTGCTGAGTAGTAGTCCATTGTATACATATACCACATCTTCTTTATCCATTCATCCATACATGGACATTTGGGCTCCTTCCATACTTTGGCTATTGTTTATAATGCTGCTATAAACATTGGGGTGCATGTGTCCCTTCGAAACAGCACACCTGTATCCCATGGATAAATGCCTAGTAGTACAATTGCTGGGTCATAGGGTAGTTCTATTTTTAGTTTTTTAAGGAGCCTCCATACTGTTTTCCAGAGTGGCTGCACCAGCTTGCATTCCCATCAAGACCTTTCTTAATTTGATCACAACTTTGTTGTTCCCACATTTCTCTCTCTACCATATTTCCTTTAAATAGATCAATCACTCCAGCAGACTGCTCTGCCCATAAGCTTCCACACACTTTATATTCTCTTGTCTCCACAAAGTTGTCTGCCTTTCCCGATGCATTCTTCACTCTGTTGCCATTTCTCCTGGCCTAACCTTCCTTCAAATTCCAATTCATATCTTACCTTTCAGAAGACCTTCCCTGACCATCTCAATCTCAGTAAATCTCTTCTTCCATATACTCCTTTTAACTCCCATATATGCCTGGAAGTTTATGGAATAATGTAAATTTATGTAAATTTATTTACATTATGGAATAATGTAAAATTACAGTTTACGTTTTAAATTATTGCTTCATTTTCATTATGTTATATTCCTAATTAGACTGTCCGCTCCTTTTGGATCTGGACCCCTAACTGCACCTAGCCCAGATTTAGTACACATAGCTGTTCTCTCCTGAATTACTGTAGATTTATAAATACAAGTTGACCTTGTATATTGAGTCTCAAGCCTGTGTGTTTATGAGAGCAGATACTTTGGGCAGGATTAACTATATGCAGGCGTGGATATTCTCTTGTACTTCTTTCCAATCAAAATCGTATTTATTGGCTACCCATGGAACTGTATGTATGTACAAGTTACCTTGTCTTTTCTTTTTGCCTCTTCTTTAGCATGTAGGAAAGAAGCAAGGTAGACAGCTAATCGTACTCTCTTCCAAGTATCATACAATGACTCATCTTTTCCTTCGTGATGAAGTAACTCCACTGTTTAAAACAAAAACAAACAAAACCGAGACTTTGTAATAGAATCTTATTCAAGTGCATAGAAAAAAAATGAAATTTACACTGGAAAAACAGCGTTAGCATATCTAGCTCATGAGTTCATTGACTATTTCCAAGCACCCCATACACTCATTTACCAAAAAGGAAAGATATGAGAATCACAAACACATCTTTTTTTTCTCTCTCTCTCTCTTATCTGAGGAATCAAAATCTTTATTAATGAGACTTTGGCTTCTTTAATTCAGGCTAGAGTCACTCTATCTTTACAAAGCCCTCTCTAGTTCTTGCCAAGATGATGGAGTCAAGTCTTGCTATTCAGTGCATGAGTGAACCAGCAATAAAGCCTCACCTGGAGGCTTATTAGCAATGCAGAATCCCAGGACACTCCTCAGAATGGGCATTTTCATGTGATTGCCAGGTGATTCACATTCACATTCACATTTGAAAAGCACTGAAGGAAAGCAGACTTGATAAACAGCATTGGAAATACATCTCAGATGGCATAAATATGAAGCTTGAAGAATCTGCAGGAATCTTAAAGCAATATGTGGGTCGTGATGGGTTGGCCATATAAAATAGCTGCATTTTGCAAACTAGAGTCCTGCTCTGGACAGTGCCTACCCAGTAATGCCCGAGACTGTAGGAGCCCTGAAAGAGATGCCTGCAGCCTTACTCTTGGGCTTAGGAAATCCCTCCAATGTTTGCTTTCCTCACTTGTCTCCATCACATTGCCCTCTTCTGGATTTTTCCTCTGCCCTTCTATAGATGTCTGGATTCAACAGGCTGGAAGTGTCTTCCTGCCACTGCCCTTGGGTGACTCCTTGACACCCTGCACTAGGCCAGTCTTCAGGAGAGGAAGGGCCTGGAACAATGTACAACCCATGCAGAAAATGCCCCAGAGAATGTTTTTCTCTAGTGTGTTGTTGTCTCCTACCTTAACTCTGTCATCTTTTCAAACCCATCAGAGAAGTGTGACCTTAGGCATTGTATTTATTTCCAATGGGGACCTGTTTTTCTCCTCGTAGGCTTTTCCTAATCATATCTATCTTTGTTTTGAATGGTAAGAAAAACCTGGTACTCCTACAAAAGAGCAAAGCCAGCAGATCAGCAACAGGCAGACCAGTTTTGATGTGATGCTGGGGTCTCCTTAACCCTGAGTAACACCAATGGCATTAAATAAATGCCTTTTTATGCATCTTTCGTTTTAAGCCCATGATACCAAGCTCCTGCTTGTGGTAGGTGCTATTCTATGGAGTACAGCTCTATTGGTGAACAAAACAAAGTCTTTTATCTTGCTGTGATAAATATTTGGGGTGGGTAAGGTAGGGAAGAGAGAGAACAAAAATGAGTAAAACAAAACCCCTGGCCTCAAGTCTCCAGGGTAAACAGAATGATCTAGGCACAGATAGGAGGGGGGAAAGGGGGATATTGTGGGAAAGTAGAGGAGAGGAAGGCACGAGGTGGAGAAAGAAGTCAGAAAGACCCGGGAGTGGCAGGAGATGCCAAGCACAATCCGCCGCCCAACTCAGTGACCGCATGAGTGGTGCAGTGGGCTCCAGAACCAGAGTCGGTGGCCAGAGGGAGTGCATTTCTTGTTTGGGAAGAGGATAGCTGCAGAAGAAAAATACACTAAAAAGCCAGAGGCGAAAGAGGCACTTGGTAACAAGAAGCCTTCTGAAGAAGTTAGGAATCAAACTGTAGCAAAGATATATATTGGAATTTCAAACCTCCGTGATTTTCAGAGGCTGTAAGGACATTTCAGAGCCTCCTGCTCAGAGAGTTCTCACAGTCCTGGGTGATATTCACACAAACACATCAGTGTGTGAATATAGGAGCGCATGTGTATATGATGTGTTGGGATCATGGGGGGCGCGGCGCTAGAGCATAGGGAAAGAATGAAGGGAAGGCCATTAAAAGCTTTGCTGAGAAAGGTATTTCTTGTGCACAAAAAAGAATCAGGCCCCTCGCTCCCTACTGGGCCCATTTCTCCTGCCTTTACTCGAGCTGTCAGGCATGAATCCCTGTAGCATTCCGTAACTAATTGACAGTAATGGGGGCCATTGGGAGTCTAAGAATACATGGCATTGCCCGGCATGCACTGGAAAGAAGGGGGGCTCCCTCGGGGGCAGCTGTGGGGAAAATAAAGGCTGTCTTGTAAACTTGTTTTTTTAATTGAAGGTAGGAGGTAGAAAGTAGAGAGGAGCAGATTTAGACAGACTTCTACTTTAGCCTAAAAATTAAAAAGTTGTAAATGTCATATCTTATCCTGAGTTAATATCCCAGGATCCTAAGTTTGCCACAGAGAAGAAACAGATGGAATTTCAATTAACCCCAGGGCCCCCTGTGAAATCTATATTGTACCCTCTGGATTTACAACATATTGTAATATATGACTGCAGGCTTTGGAGATTCCATCGCAAATCAACCCTCTTTATTCCAGGGGTTCAGAAAACAGCTACAAAGGCCCACTTCAGAATCAAAAGTGGCCAACTTTTTACAACTCCATCCTCAGAGTTGAAATCAAATTTCTAATCTTACAACAGATTTCATTTATTGAGCAGTCTCATGTTTTTAGAGGGGACGTTTATTTTTTTTTTTCCATGAACAATGATGTTTACATGCGGAAATTGCTTAGCCCAAATAGAAAATTGGAAAGATACACCATTATCACACCTTGTAGAATGACTTACAGACCCACAGTAAATTATCTCCCAAGGACTTTTATAATCTAAAAATTCATACCACAAAGAACATAGTCTTCAATAGTAAGGATATTCAAGATAAAAACGAAATCAGTTACCTCTGCTATAAACATCAGAAGAAGTTGTATACGTTGAAATAACCTTTAAGAATTCCACGTTGTTTTCCAAACCAGAATTGTTTATCAGGTATCTATGAACTGATGATTTTGACCTTGAGTTCTTTTCCTTTATTATTGGCCTTGCCTTCCTGCACTTGTTCATTTCAAAAATAATATTTTTACATGCAAAGAAACTTTTAAGACTAATGTTGGCCTTTTACATTAGGGATAAATTTTCTGCACATTTTTCTTAGCAGACTACTTTTCTCTGAAATTGCACTTCACCTCAAATCGTCCATGACCTTCTACAGAGATGAGTTATGTCCATGCAGTAGTGTGGATTCTTTCCTACCCAGCTTGCTGCTGTGTTGTCCCGCATCTTTTGATGGAAGATTTGCCTCCGGAATATTCCTGTGGAATATCTCTAGGGATTAGATAAGCAAAATTCTTGTTCTTTGAGAAAAAGTAATTTGGGGGCACTGAAATGTGTCTTTTTTTTTTTTAATTTTTTTTTCAACGTTTATTTATTTTTGGGACAGAGAGAGACAGAGCATGAACGGAGGAGGGGCAGAGAGAGAGGGAGACACAGAATCGGAAGCAGGCTCCAGGCTCTGAACCATCAGCCCAGAGCCCGACACGGGGCTCGAACTCACAGACCGCGAGATCGTGACCTGGCTGAAGTCGGACGCTTAACCGACTGCGCCACCCAGGCGCCCCGAAATGTGTCTTTTTAAAAGAAGATTGGGGGTTGACATGTGATGTGAAGGGTCTCCCTCACCAAAGTGACCATGAGGAGGTGAGGACTAGGACAATCTATTAGAATCATAGATGTTGACAGCTGGAAGAAATGGAAGAGACATCATCCAGAGAGCTAAGATATTGTGTACTCCCACTTTTCAGTTTCATGGAAGAAAGGAAGAATTCAATGAGGCAGTTTTAGAGATGTCCCTTTCCAGATAGCCTGGACGGCTGAATTCTCCAGCTAGCTGGTCTTTTCCTCCACCAAATGCACAGCTTTGCAGGAACACGTCAGGGGCCTATCTTCCAGCACGTAGCTAGATCAGTAGGGGTCATTATATGGTGAGGACATCCATCCAGATGGAGCAGAGTTTAGGTGTGGCACCAGGACTCGTGGGGGCCACCAGAGAAACCCAAGGAACTGGACAACTCTCTCCCAGCAGGCTTGGAGCATTGGCTCCAAGGTCAAAAGAAGATTCTTTTGATGTAACAGACCTCTCTATTTCTAGCGATATTGGCTTATCCTCTTACACCAGTTTTTAATCAGAAAAAAATATATATATTTTTTTAAATAGTCTGAACATTTGCCTGTCTTGGACGTCTTAACATCAGGCATTCAAAGGTCATTTTAATGTAATGATTAAGGTTTATTTCCTCATCCGAACAATAACATGAATCTGTTATTAAACCCAGACCAACATTCATTTAAACTGTCTCACTTCCGTCCTAGATATCATTTATTTTGGAAAGAGCAAATATGTGGTTACTTAAAAATAATATACCAACCAAATGTTAAGAGTGACTGGGTTTTTGTTTGCTTTTTTTTTTTTTTACCCTTTGTGTTTATTTATCACATATGAATAATAAAATTTAATACTATAGTACTTACTATGTGCCAGGCACTGTTCTAAATGCTTTATATGCATCTGTTTTTTAATTATTACAATACTCTGAGGTACTATTATCTTTCTTTTCCAAAGGGAGAATATTAATGACATAAACAGTGTTCCAAGGACATGGTTGTTTTCAGCCTTCAGAGGTGATGGCCACACATCAGGTTTTCTGACGGCCTGTTCATTTGCAGAGTTGCAAGTGACTTGTCTTTTACAACACAGTCAATATGGCTCTTCCTCTTCCTTTTCCCTCCCCTCAGCTTCTCCAGGTCTGCCCCAAACTTGACACTACTTACAACTTCTTATTTGAGACTCCCTGAGTTATGTTTGGCAACTTAACTTTTGGTAAAGTTTTCATTTTTATCCTATGAATTTCCTATTCCAACACCACCAGAAGTTAAATCAAGATAAAAGGAGAAGAAAAAGGATAATATAGAAGTGTTCTGAAATCACCTGGGTTTAAGGCTTCGTAATCATATAAAGTAGAGAAAGTATACTGAATAAGTCAACTGAAAAAATAGATGGTCGGTGAAATTTTTTACTTTTTCCTTGTGTTTCCTCTGTTCTCCCAGGTTGGTTTTACTATTTTATTATATCTTTTCCCAAATACCCAAACCACAATTGTTTTTAATCACTTTGCTGGGCCAACAAAAATGTGTACATTAGAACAAACAAGATTCCTTTTAGATCTTACATAGCAGTTTTCCCCAAAAGTTTTCACTGACAAAGCTTTCCCACAGGTATCTATTCCTGTCTTTGAATCCTTTTGGCACTTTCATATACAGATAGTGCCTCACCGCCAAGCCTTTGTTTATTATCTTGGCTTGGAACCCATCTCTAGTCATTTAATTTACATATATCTTAGCTTCAGAACCAGGTTCCCAGGAAAAGAACTATTCTTTTTCTTTGCAGATTCTGCTGTCTTATTTTGTAGGTCAGACAGATTTGTTGAGCTGAATTCAAGAGAGTGCTATATATAAATGACATATTTCCCTGAAGTCTGATTGCTGAGGATAAGAGTACTGAATTGATTGGGAAACTAGGCCAAGTAGACAAAATCTTACAGCAAGAATAGGAGAAAAGTTGGTGTGGCATGGGCTAGAGTCTGGCATGTCGGAAGATAATCCTAGTTTAGGACAGGAGTCCAGGAAGACTGTCTAGAATTTTGGAAGATGCAGTGATTTTAGAAGATTGGATTTTTGGAAGATGGAGCGGTTTTAGAAGTAAGATTGGATTTTCTCTCAACAAAAGAAAGGACATCCACTGTACCATTTGTGGGCAAGAGTTCATGAGAAGCATCTGCCCTGCGAATGGCAAGCAAACCAGAGGTGACACCAGAGGTGAAGATGTTCAGAGAAAAGCATCGATGTGGCTGCGTGATTTGGCAGGAGTCTTCAACTGGGCCATTATGACAAAACTGATTCCAGGATCTCACTTTTGTGATTTCAACAACTGTTCATCCGTTCTCTGCAGATTGCCCTTCTTTTCATGAGTGGGAATTTTGACCTTTCATTCGCTTTGTCTTTGGAAGGTCAAAGGGGAGCATTGTTTAAAGGCAATCAGATTCTGCTTGGGAGAGCACCTTGTGGAGGAGGCTGAGCTTGGGACATGGCACCATGGCAGTGATGTGCCTCAGTCTTACTCTTTCAACCTGTATCTTTTTCTATATATTATTAGCAAGCTGTTTTTATGTCTTCAGAAGTCATTTCTGCCTTTCATTAAGAATGATAGTATAAATTAGCATTTATGTAGGACCTTCCCAACAAGCTGCTAAAAGTCAATACTGAAAAAAGGGTTGTGCTCTCTCTCTATTTTTAAATAATAGATTTTATTTTTAAAGCAGTTTTAAGTTTCCAGAAAAATTGAACAGAAAGTACAGAGAGTTCTCATATAGCCTCTCTTCCTTTCCATTCCCTTACCTCCTTCCTCCATAGTTTCCCTATTACTAACATCCTGCATTGGTATTGGTATATTTCTTACAACCTATAAGCCAATGTTGATACATTATTATTAACTAAACTCCATAGTTTACATTAGAGGTCTCTCTTTGTGTTGTACATTCTATGGGTTTTGACAAATGTCTAATGAAACATATCCACAACTACAGTGTCAAAACAGAGTAGTTTCACTGCCCTAAAACCTCCTGTGCTCCACCTATCCATCCCTTCTTTTCTCCCCTCTCCCCCCTGCCATTCACTGATATTTTTAGTGTCTCCATGTTTTTGCCTTCTCCAAAATTTCATATATGTACTTGGAACCATCCACACTGCCTGATATTGACTTCTTTCACTTAGTAAAAAGCATTCAAGGTGCCTCTGTATCTTTTTGTAGCTTGATAGCTCATTTCTTCTTATCACTGAATAATATTCTACCACATGAAATACCAGTTTGGTTATCCATTCACCTTCTGAAGGACATCTTGGTTGCTTCCAAGTTTTAGCAGTTGTCAATAAAGCTGCTGTCAACATCCGTGTGTAGCTTCTTCTCATTTGGAAGCTGAGGGACAGAGGCAAGCCTCCCAGAATTCTGTATCTCCACACTTTCCCTATCTGCCTCGTCGACTGACTGGTCCCTCGTGACTTCCTGATTCCTCACAACTGCTCCTGGTCCTCCTCCAAGCCTACCATGGCAGAGTTAAGGGCATAGTTACGTCCAAATTGCCTAACGTCTGATCCCAGACCAGGGAGAAATGAGCCCTAAGTTGTCACCATTGTGGAGAAGAGACAATCTCGACTGAGCCGGAGGAGCCCGTTACCACCAGGGCTTCTGGCCCGTGACACTTAGACTTGTGTCCTAGAAGTCACTAGGAGATGCCATTTCTGGTCACATGTCACAGACAGAAAGCTTTCATCTTCTGAAGCCAATCCCCAGCTGGCTGGATACTCTCCTCATACCCCACCCTAACGCTTTTCCACCTGTTCCCTGCTTTAGCCTCAGGGAAAGTTCTCTGTTCCCTTAAAAAGAGAGGTTCTGATTAATTAGAACTCTCCACTTTAGATTTCTTCCATTGGGTTCTTCTTTGTGTTAAGTTCCTGTCCTCTTGACTCCCACATACATTAAAACGCATTGGGATTTTCTGTGGAAGTGGCAAAAAGTCACAGAGGTGGTCTGTCTCTGCAGACTGCCCTCTCCTCTTTTCATGCTCAATGGTGAAAGGCTGAAAACAGCAGAAGCACCTTGCCTCCCTTATTGCATTTCAAGAAGGGAATTTGCAGGTCCGCCAGCAGCCGAGTGGTCACGTGAAGTTTCAAGACACCTAATCCCACCTCAGGGCGCAGCGGTTGGGCTCTCCTGAGATGTTGAGAAGGGGCTTCCCGGCCACTGAAAACCTCCTCTCAGGTTAGCACCTCACTTTGAGCTGCCTGAATATTTCTCAGAAACGTTCTCATCGCATGGCTCACCTTTTGAACATTCGCCGAAGAGGATCCACTTTTCAGTTTTCTCTTGGTGACTCTTTGGGGGAGTTCACACTCCACACTCATCTTCAGAGATCTGTTTGTGGAAGAGCTTCTAGTTGGAGAACCCAATCATCATGCTGGTTGTCAGCAAAGTGGGCTGCTTCTGACCGGGCCCATGCAACCTCTCCCCACTTTGTTTAACTGTATGTGAAATGTGGCCAGCTGCACTTCACAGGAGAGCACCCACAACACCGCACATTAACCCGTTAGAGGAGAGGGGACGACACCGTGCCTTTTGACAAGAAGGGGAGGACAGTACGATGTGGGTTTTTGAGACAGCAATTATGGCAGGAAAGGGAGCAGGAACTGGGGATCCGATGTTGGCAGTCCTGAGGTGGAAGGAGGAAGAGAAAGGGTGAAGAAGCAGTGAGGTGGATTGAGTGGGAGGGTTTAATTATGACGTATTTTGTGCACTGGGATCTCTGAGGATACAGAAATAAAGCAGTCTGCTCCCAAGACTGGCTTGGCAATGAAAAACAATTCTCTATTTGTCGTTCAAATAGCAACACTGGGTTTGAGGTGAGAGAAAGCCATTGATTATCCTACTACCAGAGAACTCTTTGAGTCAGCGCTGCCCTGTTTCATAAGGGGCCTGAGCAAGGAAGTAGGCTCCAATATTTGTGCAGTACCCGCCATGTTTTCTGAACCCCCTTCAAGGGGATTTACATACATTACCTCAGTTTAGGCTGTTATCTCTATGTTAAAGCAGAGTCCATGAAAGCAAGAAAGGTTAAGTGACTTGCATAAGGACACATGATTCATGATTTTCAGTCTTCATCCAACTGTTTCCGAAGCCTGTTCTCATGCTGCATGGGAGGTTTAAAGTCCAGCTCTCCTAGTCCCCTGCTCCAGACCTTCCTCCCACCAAGAAATGGTCCTCCCCCAGGCAGAAGGAGCTTGAAAATGTTCAATTAGAGATGTATTTCTTTATCCAACACTTTATTCTTTGGCAACTGAGAGGAATGAGCCATTATAAGGGTTGTCATTAATGCATTCCTTACTGAAAACATATTTAGGAGAAAATTCCCAACAAGGAAATTTTCACTATGTGCATGAGGAGCATGGGGCAGTCAGAAAAGGGACAAGGTGAGAGATTAACACAAAGGAAGATAGAAGACACCCTTGCTTGCTCCTCATTTTTTGTGGGCAGGGTGTGACCTGGGAGAAGGCCTTCCCCTCTTCTCCCTGTCCAGGAAGCAGGGAGGGTAACTGGCTCCTTATCCCCCAAAGGATCAGGGAGTGAGAGGAGGCCAGAGAGAATGTGGCAGTAGCAGAGATGGGGGGTGGGGGGATGCGGTAGGGTGGAGACAAAGGGGGAAGTAACTTTTTTAAATAAAAAATGATAAGTGATGAATAGAATGGCTAATCCTGAGGAGCCCTGAGAAGGCCAGACTGCCAAGCAAGGGCCTCTCTTTTTTGCACTTTCCTTTTTCTTTTCTTTTTAATTTTCTTTTCTTTAATTTCGCTGCAGCACGTATAATCAATTACAGCCTGAATTGGGATAAAGGGAGGGGAAGCACTTTAATTCATAAATCAATTTTATACGGTCATCAGTCAGGTTGTGAATGCAAATACCTCTGTCGGTTTAGGTTATTCAGAATTAATTGACTCCCACCGGGCTGGGCTGCAGATGGAGAGGGCCTTTCTCACAGAGTCTCCTTGGACCCAGCATGGGGGCCGACTGCTTCTCCCTTCCCCCTCAGGCCCTCGACCACCCCCTCCCCTCCTTTACCCTCTGGGCCCCAAACACGAAGATGATGGGGGTGGGCGTCCAGCAAAGAAGCTGGGTGGATAAGAGCGCAGAGTGTTTGAAGAAGGAAGGGGATACACAGAAAGATGAAAGCCCCCAAACAAACCCTCTTCAGCCCAGGCCCTGCAGAGACACCTTTATGTGATTAGAAATGCTTAGCTTTCAAGGGTCTGCTTTTAAGTTCTCTTGAGCTTCTTAAATAAGAAAGAAAAAAGAAAACAAACAGAAAAGCCAGCCAGAGTCCCTGGGCTGCAGCTGGAGGGATATCATTCAGAAACCACCGAGTGGTTTGTGTGGCCGCCAGATCTGAGCAGCAGAGAGCAGCCCAGGACACAGGGGGGAGTGTCTGCAGGGCCCAGCAGGAGTGAGCATGAGGTCCCTGCCCAAGGCACCTTAGGCCAATGAGCTCCCTTGATGGCCCTGCACCATGCTCAGGGTAGGGATGGGATGAATCATGGTGGAGGAAGGATTGACAGAAGCTTCTTAACTGGGCAACACCTTGTTTCCTAAGTTGGGGTCGTCGATCACAGGAGTTCATTCTAGTTATAAAAGACACACACCCATACATTCAGCATATCCTGTCTTCTACTTTTCCACTTTTTACCCTCAGCTGAATATACCACTAGTTGTGTTGCTCCAAATCAGATTTAGTGGATTTCAATGCCAGCCCCCACGTTAGATTCACCCAGGGACTTTTTTATTTTGCTTTTTGTTAATGCCACTGTCCGGGTCCACTTCTAAAACTTCCGCTTTCTTTGGCTCGAGGAGAGCTCCAGGAATTGGTGTTTTTTAGCAGAGCTGCAAGTGAGTCCAATGTGAAGTTAGCATTGGAACCACCAAAGTGTCTAGAACTCCCCAGTCCTGGCTTCCGGCCACACCCTGACAGTGTTTCTCAAAGTCTGGTGCATTAGAATTGCATAGGCAGGAGAAAGAAACACTGATAAGAAAAAAGAACAAAGTAGTATTTGAAATTATACATGTTGCAGATTCTCTGCTCTCCTCTAGACATATTGTACAATAGAATCACTGAAAAAATATATATATATAACTTACACAAACTCTCAGTAAGTGTAGGAACCCCAACTGAGGCAAAGCACCAAGATGTTTGAACTGTCTTGATTTAAAATCAAATCCTAGCCTGCCTGTTATGCATCATATTTTGCCTTGACCTAATAGTTGCCTGTTTGTGGATTTTGCCAGAGAGATTTCCTGAGACACCAAAACCCAAATCTAGAAGCAAAAGGAAAGGAATTATTTGAGGACATGATCTTAAAGGTTGCATGTTCCAAAACATGGATTGTTAATTCAGGTTGAACCTCTAAAAAAATCAGTGGCAAAATTCTTAAGCCATTTTAAACAGAACTCAAATAATAAGCCCCTGGTCTTTAACACAGTTGTTTGTATGCAAATGAGCCATATTTATTTATTTTAAAAGGCTAAGAGGAATTCTTGGAAATCCTCCTTTAGTCATTCATTTGTATTACCATGTGTTATTGAAGGCAATAAAACTGCCTTTCTTTAAAAATTTCAGCCTTCTTTCCCAAGTCAGACTTCCTCTCCCAAAAGTCTGAAGGTCTTAATGGAGATTAAATGTGTGCTTTCTCCTGCTGTACTTAGCCAGCAGTAAAGAGAAATTTGGGGAGGGGAGATTCAGAATGAAAGAGCACCTTGTTTGCAAAGCCCCATGTTTCTAAGGTAGAAGACATCCATTAGGAAAAAATATCCTAAGACCATTAAAGCAGTATGGCAGAGTGATTAAATACACAAGCTTCAGTCAATACTGCTCAGCTCTGAAACTCGGCTTCACCACTTACATTAGGCAAGATGTGTAACCTCTCTGTGCTTCAGTTACTTCTTTAAAATGGGAATATCAACAGTAGCTACCTCAGAGGGTTGTTGTGAGGGCTAAAGGACATAAAAGCATCTAAAAAGCTAAGCAGAAAGCAAGCTCAGTAATTGGTAGCACTTACTGTGACTGAGGGAAACTGGCTGAGTGGCTTCTGAAGAGTGTCAGTGGGCCTGGTGGAATGATGGGGTCTCCCCAGTGGCATCAGCATCTCCTGGGAACTTGTTAGAAAGTCAAAATCGCAGGACCCACTGAAGAACTACTGAACAGAAACTCGGAGTGTAGGACTCAGCACCCCGTGTCTTAATAAGCCTTCCAGGTGATTCTGAACCATGCTTAAATTGGAGAACCACAGGGTGGGTAGGCAGGCTGGAGGCCTAGCAAACAGAAGTTTTTTTAGGGTCAAGCTTTTTAGGGTCTTACTTTTGTGGTAAAGGAAGAAATAGGACTTCCTTGTCTATAGAGGAAACTGAGACAAAGATATTTCACACTATTGTGAGTTTGGGAGGAAAGGCAATTTAGAGGGACTGCAGTCAGAGTGTCTAACCAAAGGATGAGAATCTCACCAGGAGCCCTGAGGCCTGGAGCAGGGACAGCATCTCAGACCTCACAAGCACAGACTGCCTTCTCTCCCCCACACCCCCACCCCTCCCCAGGCTCCAGGGCCCAGGACCTCCAGCCCCATCTCACTCTGGGATGCCAGCAGATTGCACCACCCCACTGGGGCGCCAGGTGAGAGCAGCAGAGATGTCTAAGACTCTAGGCTTGTGCAAAGAGGGAGGCGCTGCCAGGAAAAGGTTCACAGAAGAGCACTCAGCTTCTTAGAGATGGCAGAAGGGTGTCTTCTCCCTAGTGCTCTCCTTCTCCCAAAATAAGGTTCCCAGAGAGCCAGAAACAGGCAATGGGGATGGTGGTTTGGAGCGGTGAGAGCAGAGGGATTTGGAAGTCATCTATATAAAGGCACTTTTTTAAGTATTAAAAATACAAGCAGAGAGAAAGCAAAGTCTGGGGGCTTCGGAGAGAAACAACATATTCAGATCTACAAGAGGGCCACAGAAGGAAAAGGACACACAAGGAAGAGCTCAAGAGAGTGGCTGAAATGCTCCCTTAAAGATTTCTACTCCTTTCCACAAACAAGAATTGAGCAAATACCAGGTGCCAGCTACTCTGTTAGAGAGAAATGCAGAAGAGGAAATCCCTGCCCTCAAGGAGACTTGAAAGAAATACAGGAGAAATGGAAGAATTTTGCACATTCCTCCTAAAGTGACATCTGAAGAAACAAAAAGAAGAAAACAACTCCCAAAGTTTCTTTAAATACTTGACTCAAATTTGAGATGTGGGGTTCAGCAAACAGTGGTAATGCAAATTATCCACTCTCAACCCCCTCCTTTACATGCACACGCACATGTGCATGTGCATACCCACCGACACACACACACACACACACACACACACACGCACGCACACACACACACACACACACACACACACACACTCTTCAGCAGCAATCATGTCCTTGGCCAGCTGGCTAACAAAGGACAGACCTAGCTGCTGCTGGCCTTGCCACTGTATTCTGATCTTGATCAGAAAAGAATTAGAAGTTAATTAAAGAAACAAATCTGAGAGTGTCTGGTACAGAAGCCAACTTCAACCTACCCTCCTTTCAATGAGGTAGGGGTATAGGAATCTGACAAACACAGATTTCATTTCCTGTGAAATGCACTAGGGTTTAGAAAGTAAGAGGGAAGCAGGATTTGGACAAGTACATTTGGGTTTTATCACACAGGACACATAAAACCTTTTTGTGGTGTTTATCAAGAGCCAGGGCCCCCTGGGTTCACCCATCCTTGACATGCACATACATTCTCAGTCTGAGCTCGGCCCTCCATGCCCCCACTTGGGACTGCCTCTTCCCTGGGGGAGAGAAGTCAAAGCAACCTTGTTGTGATGTTTGATGGCTGGGACTTAGGTCACATGGCTCCCAAGATATCTGTCCCAGTGGTGACTTTCTCAGGTCATTGTCCAACTTTCAAACTTTCTCTAAATGTGAGTGTGTCAGTTATTAGGTGAAGGCAAGGGAACTCTAAAAGGGGCCCTTTTGTTACTCTTCCTACATCAGCTCCTTCGTCCCCCCAGGTGCTCTGAATCTGCTCACTTTGCCCCCTGAAGGAAGAAATGAGCTCTGTCTGAGTCCCTCTCAGGCTTCCTCTGATACTTATTTCCCAGCTGAGCTCCAAACAGCCTAATGAATTTTTCAGAAAGACCACAGCTGGCTTGTCAGGGCCCAGGTAACAATATTAAAAATAATCAAGAGAGGAACAATCCCAGAAGCCCTCGAGTGTTGTTTTCACAAAGATTTTTTTCTGGGCGTCCTTACATGCTCAGGGTTATTCTTGTTTCCTTTCTCTTATCCTTCTTGGCCATTTTCCTCTGCCTCTTCTTTTCTCTCTGTACTGCTCCCCAAAGCATAAACTATGTGTCTATGATCCTGAACAAAGTTAATTCCAAACTTTTTTTTTTTAAAAGAACATTCTTTAGACAAAACACAACCCTGGCTGCAGCTGGAGACTGCTGGGATTTCTGTGCCTTGTTTTAATGCATGGCCCCTTTCATGAAACCCGGGAGAGTTCATGGAGGTGGGGGTGGAGGAAGAAGAGGAGGAGGGGGAAGGGAGGCGTGAACCTTTACACCCAAAGTGGGACTTCAGAAGAATTTACGGCCGTCTTTTCTGGAGACCGTTAAGATTTTATTACCCCAGTACCAGCAGTTACAATGCTCCATGGAGCTCAGAGCTAAGCTCAGGCCAAGGATCCTCCAGCCTGCTGAAGCTGGAGAGAGGCCAAGTCTCCTGCAAAGTTCACTTCAGAAAAAGAGAGGGAGCCAGCTCCAGTGGGAGGTGGGTCGGAGGAAAGATAGAAGCCCAGAAAGTAAGCCAGGCATTATAAAGTCACAACCCAGGCTCTGCAGTCAAACAGAGCTGGCTGTGGGTGACTTTCCGTTATTTACTAGCTTATGATATTAAACAAGTGATTTAACTACTCTAAGGCTGGGGGTTCCCCTCCGTAAACTGGGGATAATAGCAGCACCTACCTTATTGGATTGCTGTGAGGATTAAATAAGGTAACGCCTGTAAAGAGTTTAGTACAGTGTCCAGTTCACAGTAAGTGCTGTTATTTTATATTACTATAATTACAAATAGCAGCATTGCAGGAAGGGAGAGGCCACCGAGTCGAGTTCTTATGTTCTTAAATGTCAGCGTGTATGGAGAAGAGACCTACTTTCTTTCTTAGCTCTGAGCAGTCCCCTCCATGGTAACTCACCGGCCCAAGCCTGCTGGGTATGTGGAGTGTGAGGGGAAAGGCTAGGAAAAAGGAAACGTGAAAGAAAAAAGATGATACAATCAAAAGAGGTTTCTGGGGGCAAAAACCGACAAAAGACATGCAAAAGAAAACTAAGTGAAAGAAAAGAAAATGGAAATTGCTAAAGATGGAAACAGGTTTTGCTGCTGGACATAGACTGAATGGGAAATGTGGATGTGAGGGGTAGGAGTCTGGAAATGTGTGGGGTTGGTTTGGCGGCCAGACCTCCTTTTGGGAGGTGATGACTCCCAAAAGCCATGAGCCTGTGGGTATTTGAAGGACCTAAGCAGCAGAGTAGAGCTTTCTGCAGAACATAGAACTCCTCCGCATCCTAGCTGTCAACCACAGTTCCTGACTGTGATTGACAAGTCGCTGGCGGATGACCCACCCCTACCTGCCATGCTGTCACGCCTGTGCACTCTATTGTAACCCTGAAGACTTTTGCTCCCTGAGGTAAAGTTTGACACTTTGTGCTATGGAGCCTCTGTGACAAAAGGTGGGCTTACGTTATCCCGTGCCCAGAGCTAGGTAAGGGGTCAACAAGTGTTTGTTGAGTGAAGGAGTAATGTTGTGTAGTTAAGGCAGACCTACATACAAGCAAGCCTGTAAGATGCCAAAGTCTACAGGGTTTCTTTCTAGCGGCAATGGCATGTTCTGGAATTGGAATAGTGGTGAGAGTTGTACAACCTTGTGTACATACTGAAACCAGCTGAATTGTACACATTAAAATGGTGAATTTTGTCATATCTCCATCAAATAAATAGAAAACATAAGCTCTCACCTTGGAGAAGCAAACCGTTATGACGAGCACTTCCCTTCCAATGTACTTAATGGCAGGTCCTCTTCCCATCTCTTTGCTCCTTCTCAGAACATAAGGACAAAACAATTACCTTAAAAAGCCTTTATCAAGTCTTTCTTGGATTTTCACATTCTCTTGAAGTCTAAGTCAGACCAACAATGGTCAGATCTCAGAAATGAGGCAGCCAAGTAGGATGGGCTCAGATTCCTCTTGAACATTTCTCTAGGAGCTGTGAAAACTTTTCATGCTTGAATGTCCTGAGGAAGAGAATCACTTCCCTAGTGAACCTCCTCACATGATCCCAGCCACCAGATTATCAAGCATCAGAGAAATTCTGGGAAACTGATGGCAGTATTACCTGATTTTGGGTTCTGCTAGTCTTGAAGTGCTCTTATGGCACACCTTCTTTTCCCTGACAGTCAAGGGCATTCAAATGAGCAGAAATAGTTTTTCAGATGGGACAAAGGAGAAAGACAAAATCTAGCAGTAGATTCTCCTTCTTTTCCAACTTCTGTGTCCACTGAGAACCTACTTCCCCACACATTCCCCACACATTCCTAGATGCACATAGAAAACTTCTTAGTGTTCGACAGTATTGTTTTCTGTGGACACTTCCGTCTCGTGAGATTGTGTGGTTAAGGATTTCATGTGGCTCTTAGTTTAGTAGCTTGTTTAGTGAAGGAAACTGCTAAATCTTAAGCTACCATTTAATACCTCAGTAACAGACTGCTTAAACAAATAGGATTTCAGGTGTGGGGGCTGGTGTCTACTCTGTTCCTAAAAAAACAAGAGAGAATGCAGTCGATCCATTTCTGCATTCTGCCCTAAGGTTTGGGTCAAATGCCGGGTCTCCAAGAAAAACTGGGAAAGCAGGTTATATTGTTTCAAGTTCCTTCTCCAGCATCCTATCCTGAGCAGAATAAAAATGTGAAAAAGTAAAATGTTACTTATTCAACCCTAATCTTGAACTAAACAGGCATTAAAAGCTTCATTCATTCAGAGGCTTTCCTTGAATTGAGAGGCAGAAAGTTCATTGCCCTTTGCAGTTTCTGAAAAGCTCCCCCAACCCAGTCCTTCTGTAATAACTTGTCATACTCACTGAGAATCTCCGTTACCAAACCTACCAAACAAAATTTAATCTTGACCCTTGGTTCCCAGTTTTGTCACCACTAAGGTGCCCATTCCTATATTCTTGCAATGATGTCATCATCAGCCAACCAGAGCCCGAAATCTTCTTGTGCTATCAGTGCTAACAACTGAATTGCTTGGTGCATAATCAGTTGGAGAGTTTGTTGGAAGTTAAATGTATGATTCCTTTTAAGCTTTTAAAGTCATTGGAGAAAAGCTTTTTGAGTCACATTTTTACCTTTGAGTATCCCCATCTCCACAATTTGGGAGCTGGAGACCAGATGATGCATGAGACCAGACCCTTCCCAGCGTCAAAATTCTCCAAGTCTAGAAAATTGAGGGTGAATGAGTAAGTCCTGAATTACTTGGATTTGCCCCTCCTTTCAGCCCCCCCCCCCCCGAATATTCTCCCTGAAAAGCAGAGTTGTCGCTGGCTGGACTGCCCACTTAGGACCAGCTATTCCTGGCCTCAGAGTTGGGGGAAACAACGCAAAACCGAAGAAATGGTCATAATTTGGATTTAAATCCTGGTTGTTAACTTGCACCCAATGTCTTTGGTCTAGAAATTTAAGGGAAACAGTTTTTCCTGACTTTTCCAACAAGACTTTGTGAATATAGGAGATGGAGAGAAAGATTGTTATCTACTGTGCACAAGATATTAAATCAAAAAACACATGAACCGGGACGCCTGGGTAGCTCAGTCAGTTAAGCGTCGGATTTTGACACAGGTCATGATCTTGGCTCAGGTCGTGATCTGACAGTTGTGAGTTTGAACCCTGCGTCGGGCTCTGTGCTAACAGCTCAGAGTCTGGAGCCTGCTTCAGATTCTGTCTCCCTCTCTGCCCTCTCCTGCTCACACACTCTCCTTCAAAAATTAGTAAGCATTAAACACACACACACACACACACACACACACACACACACACACATGAACTCAGAGGGACTCTAGAGTCTCCTTACACAGTAACCCTGCAGGCTGTAACCCTGAAGGCTTTGCTTCCTAAGGTAAAGATGGACACTCTGTGCAGTGGAGCCTCTGCAACAAAGGGTAGGAAGAGCTAAAATTGAAGCGATAGGGAAAGGAAGGGGAAGAAAGAAGACACCCAGAAACCTGGAGATTCTATAGCTTCTTTCTCCAGTCCCTGTCCTCTTGTAAGGGGGCAGACACCCAACTCCCAGCCACCCTCCCCTCCTATCTCTTAATGTTTACCACTGCGAGTGGCAAACCTTTATTGTTCAACCTCCATTAGCACAAAATCTGGAGCTGTGAGAGCCCTTTGCTGTGAGAAAATGGCCCTTCTCACTGTGGCCAGCAGGGTCGCAGAGACCGTCTCCAGTCTCAGCAAGCTTGCTGCGTGGCTCCCCTTGTCCAGTTTTACTAAAATGTTTACTTTGCCACTGTCTAATTTTTAAAGACCAAGATACATTTTTTTTTACCTCAAATCTAGGAGCGTTTCCTCATTTGTGGGGAGGGGGTAGATAGTTCTTCAGCATGTTCATAAGTGATCTAACGGATTCACTCAGAGAATTTATTCTCCTCTTCGGAATCTCAGGGGAAGACATTTCTGGCAGCCACAGTTTGTATCGTTTTCATTGAGCCTCCCTAGGCCTCTCTCTTACTTCCCAGGGCATCTAAAGCATTGTACTTCCTTTCCTTAATGCTCCTTCTAGAAAATGCTTCATGTTTCAGGTTGAGCATGTTCCTAATACACGAGTGTGTGAGACTTTCTGGGAAGTTAACCTGTTTCCCAGCAGCCCCCAGCAGAGGCTTTGTATATTATTTGCTTATTGCTTTGATTCTGTACTGTTCTTCCAGAGAAATTGGGAAACCATCCAAAGAATCTCTGGAAATTAAGCATTGCTGAAACACTGGTTTTTATTCATTATCATCATTGCCCTTATCATTTATATCTCTTTATAAACAAATAATCAAATAGACTTCCAGTATTACAGCAGCAAGACGGCTTGCTGTTTTCCACGTTTATTGACAGTGTCCTGGAGCAAACCCAAGCTTACCGTACTTGGACTTTAAGGAAGTAAATGACACTCGGGACATTGAACCTTTCCCTTCAACTCCTATCCTGGGCAGCATCTTCAAACACAAAGATGAAGGGCGAGTGGAAATGACTCGTGAGCCCTGTGCTCCTGTGACAGGCTGTGCCCTGTGCCTGTGCCTGTGCCTATCAGGGATTCTCACCACAACCCCCTGAAGCTGATGTTAGTACACACGTTCACACTTTGTTATCCACAGCTGCTCTGAGTTAACCACTTTATCATCTGTAGTCTGTGCCAAGCTCCCCCGTTCATTTGTTGATTCCCTCTATCCCCAGAGCTGCTCGCATGTCACTGCCACAGCCCGTAGGCAACATGTTCAATATGTTTTTGAAGATATTTTTGCAGGGGTGCCTGGGTCCAACTCTTAGTTTAGGCTGAGGTCATGATCTCACGGTTCATGGGTTCAAGCCTCATATCTTGTTCTGCGTTGACAGTGGGGAGCCTGCTCAGGATTCTGTCTCTCTGTCTCTCTCTCTCTTTCTGTTCTTCCCCCACTTGCTCTCTCTCTGCCTCTGTCTCCTCTCTCAAAATAAATAAAATTTAAAACAAGATATTTTCGCAAAAGAGATTAACCTGTGCACGTGCTTTTATTTACATAAATGGATTCTAAAACAACATGTTTTTCCACATTTTAATCTCTGACACCAGGATGCACCTTGCAATCAATGGTCTCTCACAGCTTAATTGGCAGAGATTGTACTCTCTTAGTCAAAGCATAAAATATTGGTGCAAAGTACAATAAATGGTAGTTAGATTTGAGAGAGACGTGGTATATATCGCATCCTATTTCCTCCCTCCCCTCCCCCTCCCAGGGTGTCAGTTTAAGAGCATGCATTTTGTCATGTACTCCTGTCAACCGACACTTCTAGTTGCAGCCTGGCACTCCAGTGTGGGCCTCTGTCATACTTTATCAATGCTCCCCCAAAGACTGCCAGGTTGGCCCCGACTCCCTGACACCACAGACAGCACTGGAATAAACTTCCTGTGTATGTCCCCTATGGAATATTGTAAGTGTTTCACATGGAACAATACCTCTAGGAGTAAAATCGCTGGCTCCTAAGTTTCTAAATGTTAATTTGACTCAGTAGTTCTAGATTGCTCTCCAAAATGGCTGCATTGTCCACGTTCCCCCAGCAGCGTATGAAGGTATTCCGTGCCCACATCTCTGCCAACACTTGGCATTATCCAGCTTCCTCATTTTACATATGAGAAAAGAGAAGTTTGTATGTGTGGATTCTCTTCCCTTTTATCAGCAGGGCATAGATGTAGTTAGTGGCACCAATGCCTGGACCATGCCGAGACACCATAGGTGAACCATGTGAATTCTTAATCTGTATTTCTTCCATCATTTAAGAATGTTCCTTAGCCTCTCTTGGCATCTGTGTTCTCGTTCCTTAATGTGAGTAGTATTTGATGATGTCTAGGGCTCTTTCCAAAGCTATAATTCTCCAACTGTGAATACTTATCATTAGCAATTGCCCCTGATGGCATCTAAATGCCAAGATGCTGGAAATGGGCTATTCTTTGTACCTTTTCATCTCAGTGACCAGAGAACCTAATGAATAACCAAGGAACCACACTCAATGTTGTCTTCTTTCATACGAACCACCTCTCCCAGTCTCCTCCCACCCTCACATGAGACAATGCCCAGAAATAAGAGATAGGGTACTCAGTATACTTTTGCAAAGCCCAAGAGTGTGATAGGTTAAGTTCTGTTCCATCCTGAAACTGTTATCTTCCCTGTTCTGATGAGGGATATATCTTCATCTTCATCAAGGTGAAGTCAATTCACAGAAATGACATCACTCCAACAGGGAGAAGCCAAAGGTCTCTCCTCAGCCATTTCTTGAATAAGGCTGGAGAAGTGTGAGATGAAGTTGGGAGTTGCTCTGAGAGCTTTTATGGCTAAATGCTCACTCCCCACTTATTTTTCTCTCCACTGGATGAGCTTCTGCAGACGTGCTGGCTTACAGCCACTGTCTGAAAGGGTCATTAGTGCATGTCCATCTATAGCAGCCTCACAGGGATTCACTTCTGACAGCTCCCTAAGGAAGACCAGCCCTTCTTGGGCCTCACAGATGACAGTTTGGCAGTAGGTTTCCACCAGCAGTCTCCACATTGACACCTATCCGCTTCTTCCCATGTCACATCCGTGTCAGGTTTCCCAATCTTAGAGACCTTGGAGAGACTATATTTTTGGTTGAGTTCCAGCTCCCTCTTATCAAGAGATGAAGGACACCACTTACTGCAGAGGGAAGTTCCGGGGACCAAGTATCTCAGGTCCTAGGCTCAAGTCCTCAGAGCTGGTATCTCTTCTGTGTGTCCTCTTTTGCCCAAACAGCTCCACTTTGAACACCCAGTATACCCATGTATCCCTGTGCTTTAAAGGGCAAGGTAGGAATTGTTTACTGAGGGCTGCTCAACTAGGCATTCACGCATGTGCCGTCTCATGTAATTTGAACATCTTGTTCTCCTAAACAAAGGACACTCAACTGGCTGTTTTGCCCTTGCCTTTTGCATGAGCTGTCCCGTGGGCCCCTTTGCAAGCAGCAGGATTCAATCTTCTCCCCTGGATAGCCAAGTTGGGAGATTTATTTTGCTATGCTATGGCCCAAGTTTGCTTATTGGGAAGAGCTGCTTAGCCATTTGCCTCAGCTCTGCTGGGACCTGAATGGGAAATCTAGTATCAGCCCACATGGAATATTGCTTTGGCTTAGCTGCAGGATTATGGTTCAGAGTTCCAACACTCTTGTCTTCACTTACTCCACAGGGTCACTGCTGGGACACAAGGGGCCCTGCACCACTCAGGCTGGTAGGGGAATACTCTGGTCTGGGGCTTACTGCTTCTCCTTTAAACGGTAAGTGATAACATGGTTAGCAGAAAAAGCAGTGCTATTGTTGATCACACCAACTGACATAAATGAATATTATAACCAGCCTCACAGCAGTCCATCCCAGGGTTTTTTTTTTTTTTTCTTAACCAGAAGAGTTTTAAGAAAAAAACAATTTATGATGTTTAGAGATCTTTTTTTTAGATGCAAAAAATGGCATATGAGAGATTGTGGACTTAATTCATGAAAAAAACAAAACAAAACATACTAGGCCTTTGGCACCAGAAGGCTATAGATTCAAATCCCATCAGGCTGATTTGGGGGAGTTGCCTAACTGCTCTAAGGTTCAGTCTCCTCATCTGTAAAAATGAAGATTACCATGACTACCTTGCAGCTTTATCTGGAAGATTAAATGAGACATGGCATGTGTAGCACCTGGCTGGCACAGGAGAAGTAGAAAGGCAAGAAAAGGATATGTGGAGACATGTAGGGATGAAGTGGAAACATGAAATATTGGGAGAAACAAGAAACTTAGATTTGGGGAGGGCGTAGAGCTAGAGTGGAAAGCCTTACCCTGGGAGCAGGAAGTAGTGAGAGAAAGAAGAGTGTGAAAGATGGACTCTTGATGGTAGGCTGTGATTTTTCAAGGTCCCAGGGAAGGCTGGAGCCTCTAAAGCAGTTGTCTTGAGCTATAGCAAGAAGCTTGCTCTCTGGAGCTAAAGGATGGTACAAGGTTCAGCCAGAAAAGTTGTGAACCAGCCTGGGGATACTGTTTATTGGGTATCAGGATGTCTCAAGCATCAAGTGAGTTTTCCCACTAAGAACACCAGACTATCACTCACCTGCATACGTGTCCATCCCATGATTTAATTTCACTTGAAGCCAAGTAACTAAATTCCCCCCAAGAGAACTGAGAAATTACAACAGCCGTTACGTGGTGCCTGCTTACTCAGAGTGCCAGGCTCCGGGCTGGGGCATCTTACCTCTGTCACTTCCTTAAATGTTCACAATGCTGTGAGGGCAGTATTATTTTCCATATACTAAAATGGGGACACTGAGGCCCAGAGGGGATAAATGATTGCCCAAGTTCACAGAGCTAGTAAGTGGTGGAACTGGAATTCACTTCCAAGTCTGACTGAATGCAAGAGCCACTACAATATCTTACTTCCTGCTGGTAACGAAAATTGTCAGTCATAGCTTTTGTATGAGAAATCCTTAATCCCTTGGATATATTTTTTAAGTTTATTTATTTATTTTGAGAGAGACAGTGTGAGTACCAGCAGGGGAGGGGCAGAGAGAGTGAGAGAGAGAGACTTCCAAGCAGGCTCTATGCCATCAGCACAGAGCCCTATGCAGGGCTCAAACTTATAAACCATGAGATCATGACCTGAGGAGAAACCAAGAGTCAGAAGCTTAACTGACTGAGCCACCAGGAGCCCCACCCCTCAGATATTTTTATGGGAGGCGACAGCAATGGAGCTTTTGTGGGAAGGACCTTGGGTCCCCTTTGCTGCAGTCCCTCCTTTAGCCATGTCCCAGACTCATGCCAACACCCCCTAGGTAGGGCAGGCCCAGAGCCAGGAACCCGCAACCCTGTGAAATGTGAAATCTGTGAAAATGTTTTAATGTATTTTAAAACCACAAGAAAAAAATGAACATAATGTATACTAATGGGGTTATAAAGGGTAACTTGTGATAATTTCATATGGAAGAAGGGGCACATGTAGGCAAAAGTACCTGGGGCCCATGAAAATTACATGTGGCCCTGCCGGCTTTCTTAAATAATCTGGAAAGCTTAGGGTGTATAATTGCGATCCTTGCATAGCATCGCCTCCTGTCTCATTCATTTGGAGAGTTATATCATTCTAGAAATCCTTAAGTAGGAAACATATGCTTCTCTTGGCAGGCTGTTCTCTTTGGCTGACATAAAAGTTGATACAAATATGTCCTAATACTCTGATATACAAATGTGAACAGATACTTAAACTCCAGATACACAAGCTATATCCAAGAACTGTGTACCCCTACTTGTCCCTGGGTGTAAATTCACAACCACCAGGGCAGCCCTAGGAACTTCACAGTACACATATTCACCAACACACACACACACACACACGCACGCACGCACGCGCGCGCGCACACACACACACACACACACACACACACACACACTTCAACAATAAGACAAATAGACAAAGAGCCAAGAAGATCTAATTACCATCCCATGAACAGCTAAAAAGAGGAAAATCCCAGATTTGGAGCCAATCTGCGGTAGGTAAATAAAGGGGCAAGAAGGGGTGGGAAGAAGGATAAAGCTGTGCAAATTGAGTCAATGCATTGGTTTTTTTTTTTTTTTTTCAAGGTCCAAGACCAGAGTGCTCATTAATGATGGCTCTCAGGGCTTCCTCAATTAAGCATCCCCTGCTCTTTGAGGGGTTCCAGATCTACACAACCCAGCAATAACATCAGATTTGAGAACGAAGTCGGGGGTTGAGAGGAGGGGAGCAGGTCAAAGCTTTGTGAGTGGCTCCATGGTTAAATGCAAGTTCAGCTGAAAAGCCTTAGAAGAAGCTATCTCATTAATTGGACCCTTTCACCTCTGTCCTTTCCATTCTGCCCAGTTATCCCTCCACAGAATGTACCCAGGCAGAACAGTTGAAAGAAAAGGGATTATCTGCCCTATTCTCCAAAGCCAAGTTATTTTTGGTTAATTGGGGGTAAAAATGTGAGGCAACCCCTGGGCAAAGATACCTTCAAGTCCTGCCTGTTTGGAATCAAATCCCAAACCCATACTAATAAGAAGATGTGTACTCGTAAGGGGACCTGGGGCCTCAGTGTGTTTTCCTGTAATATTTATTTAACTACAGTGTTGGGAGATTCAGGTCCACTGATTCTTTCCATGAAGATATAATGCCACCTATTGAAATAATAATAATAGAAGTAATTGACAACAATGATCTCCTTTAATCCTCAGGGCTCAATGAACTAGGTATTGTTAATACAAAGAAGGAATTTTACAGACAAGGAGACTGGACCTTAGAGATGTTACATAATATACCCAAGTTCTTATGAGTAGTACATTGCTCAGATGCAGTGTTAAGTCAGATCTGTTACTGTGGTGTAATTTACATTATGGTTTCTTCCTCATTGTTATTCATCACTTAGGGTTTTTGTTTTTGTTTTTGTTTTGCTTCCAAATTTTAACTACTGGAAATAATTTGACAATGTACGTTTTGTGCATAAAGCTTTTCTCTTTTTTAAAAAAATTTTAATGTTTTATTTATTTTAGAGAAAGAGAGACGAGCAGACAGAGTGTGAGCAGGTGAAGGGCAGAGAGAGGGAAACGTAGAATCCGAAGCAGGCTCCAAGCTCTGAGCTGTCAGCATAGAGCCCAGCGCGGGGTCGAACTCACTGACGGTGAGATCATGACCGAAGCCAAAGTGGGACGCTCAACCGACTGAGCTACCCAGACACCTATCTCTTATTTTTGATTATGTTCCTAAAATAAATTCACAAGTAAGATGTCTGCATCAAATGGTTTAAATATTTTTTGTTCTCACTCTGTATTACCAAATTACATTTTTAAAAGTTTTGCTAATTTACGCAGAGACGTCACCATACAAATGCCCTACTTTTCTCAGATTCTTTCCAACAGAGTGAATTTGCTGATGAGATTTGGCTGCACTCTGGCTACTATTCCATGTTCAGTGTTAAATATTTTCTGGAATTTCATTTCACTGGCTAGAAGCATGGCAGGCTGTGCGTGTGCTGGGTTATAAGGAGCCTCACGAAGGTCCATTATGTCTTACCCCTTTCCCACCTATTGGCCAATATCTATAATTCTACCACTAAGGATGCATCCTTTTGGCTTAAGTCTTAGAGTTTTTCTAAATGACCTTGAAAGGTGTTACTTTTAAATGGCTATCAGCTATTTTTATTCTGTTGTGAAGATGAGGAACCACATTATTTTGAGGAGGAGAAGGAGAGGGAGGCAGGAGACAGTGATTGGAGTTGGGGATGGGAAGGGTGGGGAGGGACTACAAGCCAAGAAGAAAGAAGATGCATGTCCTTTCCCTCCCCATCCGTTTTTCTTCTTCAGTGCTGGTGCCTGGGGATGTAATTTTCATTGATTCATTCATTCATACTACAAAATGATTTTTTCGAGCGCTTACTATGATGTAGACAGCATTATTGGCGCTGGAGAGGGGTACATCACTGAACAAAACAGTCACAGGAGACAGTCAAACAAATAAATGTGTAACATGATATCAGAAAGTAATAAATGCTATGAAGTGTTGTCTCTAATGAGGAGATTTGTCAGGAGCCAGAGTCTTTTCTTGGGCTGGGAATAGTTGATGTATAGTCCCAAGGGTTTGGGGCATGTGTGTGAGACTGAGGGAGATGGCAGGAAAATAAAAATCACAGGTAAATCACTAGCAAACAAGGCAGCTTTCTGACTCTTACTAGGAAGTACTCTGAACCCCTTTCTTTCTCCTAATAAAGATTCATGATCTTAGTAACCAGTTCCTTCACCTGGCTGTTGGCTGGGGAAAGATGTGGGGTTACTGTTCCACAGTGAGAGCCGCAGAGCCCTCTCAGAAGTGTCTGTGGTGGGAAGAGTAGATGGCCCCGGAAGTTAAGGCTCACCTGACCTGCTGCTGCTAGGCTTGGGCCAGGCCCTAACTGCTCCACACTGGGCCTCAGTTAAGCAAAATTAGGGGGTTTGATGCTAGGAAGAAGGTCTCTGTGGTCCCTTCCAATCCCAGCCCTCTTTTTCCACCTTACCTTGCATTTCTGCCAGTGAGCCCTCCAAGTACACAGCAGGATTAATCCATCAGCCTAGCCAGGCTGGGAGAGGAAGTATCAATGATATTGCACTCCAGTGAGCACTGAAGAGGCTCCATTCATGGGCCGACAAAACCTGGGAGAAGCCTCCGACTTAATCAGCCAAGGAGGCTCCAGCAGTAGGAACAAAAGAAATCAAAGCTTTACTTGGCAACCGAGACATAGCTTCTGCAATCTTCCTGATACCTGAGCCCCCTGGCTCCAGCAAGGCACGCAGGCCTACACACACACACACACACACACACACACACACACACACACCCCAAATAGACTGAGGGGTTACAGGGTTCCAGAAGGAAGGGGAGAACAAAGAAGCAAAACACCTGAGGAATTAGGTGATAGCTGCTATGATTGAACAAGAGCCTCATTTTAATACTACGTTTTAGACCGTGCTCTAGGAATGCTAAGAGTTTAAATTAAAAAAAAAATTAAGATTCTTTTTACACATAATAATCAAGGAACACTTCAATGAGGTTTAAATGAAACTCTTGCATGGACTTCCGTGTGAAACCTTTTAGGGTTCTGGAGTTAAGCTTCTACCATATTATAGCAGTTGTGATGCTTTGTACCATACCTTTCCATAGAGTATCTAGCTAGGCTTTTTTTTTTTTTTTTTTTTTTTTTTTTAATATTCTGTCATCCTTCTAGTAAAGTAGGTTGAGATTATGCACAGCCCCATTTTATAAGTGGGAAAACTGAGGTTGTGTTTCTTATGGCTGCTATTATGTCTATGGTATGCTGCTGTAATCACCTGGGCCACCTTCATCAACAGGCGTGATCATTGTCCCTGAGCTGACGGCGGTACAAATGAGCAGACTGTCCTTGCCCTTCAGAAGGTAAGTGCCAGTGCCAGAATGAGGACGGGCAGTCAGGATACCACACACGCAGCAACCAGTAACTCCCCTGGAAATAGAGGCGTGATGCTACTCCCCTCCACACTAGTCTCAATGCCACACTCAGCATTGTCAGACGCTGAAAGTATCTGGGAGATCATCTGATTAGGATGACTCACAGAATTAATTAATTACTTGTTTTTGTTTTGTTTTGTATGCACATGCTTGTTTGTTTTTGGACCTTCTGCTGCCCTGTACTATCATAAATTGCATCTTTCTGAAGGCAAGTCTGAGGAAGTTTGCATACATGAGTATGTATTAGTAGTGAATGGGCATTGTCTTTGAAAGCTTGCTGACACTGTCAGCAGTGTTTTGTGGGTCTTCAACAAAGATGTTTACTAAATAGCTTTAGGGCAAATATTTTTGGCTGAAAAGTCTAACATTCAAATGAACAGAAGAAGTTTGCAAGCAAAGAATACAGTTTATTATGTTCAGTTATTCTCCATAAGGAAAGGGTAAGAGACGTGGGGTTAAAAATCACTCTTGAGGGGCGCCTGGGTGGCGCAGTCGGTTAAGCGTCCGACTTCAGCCAGGTCACGATCTCGCGGTCCGTGAGTTCGAGCCCCGCGTCGGGCTCTGGGCTGATGGCTCAGAGCCTGGAGCCTGTTTCCAGTTCTGTGTCTCCCTCTCTCTCTGCCCCTCCCCCGTTCATGCTCTGTCTCTCTCTGTCCCAAAAATAAATAAATGTTGAAAAAAAAATTTTTAAAAAAAAATCACTCTTGAGTGGCCACGACCAGTGGATGATGGGCATGGTTTCTTCTTTAAAATATGATAGCTGTGGCCACAACAGGGTAGGAAAAACTATGGAAAAGGTGTATCTTTCTCTTGGGTTCAGCTACTTTTCTGCTGTGTGCGTCTCTCCCTGCTAGTGATTTGTTCTTACCTATGAATTAGGGGGCCCTTGTCATTACATCAGGATGTTCTTGTATAGCTCTACCCTTTGATATTTCCCCTAAGCAGTGTCCCTGACTTAGGACCAAACCCATTTCCCTGCCTTCATCATTATTTTCCAGCTCAAGGTCCTGATTTTCTAGTCCAGATATGACTTCCTGATAATTGGATAATTTCAGGTATTGTCTCCAGAACAGAGAACTTTGGGGGTCAAAGAGCCTTCACACAGCAGTCCTCTCAAACTCCTCATGAAGGGTCTGATCATGAATTGAGTCTGGCATCTTAAGACCTCCATTCTCCACATCACAGAGGGGACCAGAGCTCTTGGTTGTGAGCAAAGCAGAGGAAGCTGCTGCAGTTGTAAAGTATTCTGAAGGTTTTTTTGTGGAGAAAGACCTTCTGGCAGCCCTGTTGTTTCCTAATAGTTCCCCTTCCACTCTCAGTGGTGTGCGTGCAATTATCCAGAAACCTCCAGGCCCCTTCTTCAACACACGTCTGGCCTTCCTGCTCAATGCTTTTCCCAAGTGAAAACGCAGCCTCTGCAGACCGGCCAGTCCCTCAAGCTGATTCCCCCCCGTTTCCAAAGTTACTTCCTGCCTTGGTGGCATCTTTCATGAGAAGGGGCTGGAGGTGTTTTGCACCACTGGCACGCAGTGGGCACAGTATATATGGGGGCAGAGTTGAACAGATTGCCAAGAAAGGGATGGCATCCTTCTGCTGAAAAACTCCTCTAGAGCTTGGCCTGCATCTGGGATGGCATTCTTCAGAGGGTGGTCTAAGGCTCACAGTGGGCTATGAGGACCTGCCTTGTGAATCCTTGAAAGGATTAAAATGTCTGTGTGGAGGAGGGATCTTCTTACAATAGAAGATGGAGTAAATGAGCCATAGTGCCTTTGGCCAATTAAAAAACTTTGAGAGCACTGGAGAAAAGTATAGTCTTGCCAGGAAGTAAGATAAGAGTGCTGGTGGTTCACTTTGGCCTGCTCAGGACACTGTCTCAGAATGGAGGGAGGGAGTGGAGTTTCAGAAATTCCTCTCTGGTGAAAAAGCTTTGGTGCTCTCTCATCATTCAGGGTCCCAGATAACTTCTGTCCGGGAGAGTACCTGAGTGGGTGTACCAGTGTTTGCCTTTGCAAACCCCCCTTTTCTTTACTCTTATAGCTGATAGCTTCCTCCATCCACCCCACTGCCAGACAGACATATTCAGAAGCATTCTTCAAACAGTGTGCTTCCACTGGTTGGGTTCTCTGCACTGTCCCTCCTGCTTCCCTGAGATTTCTCCTAGTTCATCTTCACTGGACATTATGTATTCATTCCCAAGCCTTTGACTCACACATTTAAAATGATTTCCTGGCATACTTCCACAGGTGGCTAATCACATCCACTGTGTATGGATTTTGGTAATTTAACTCTTATAGTGAACTGTATTTCCAAAGTCTTAGAATACATCTCATTGTGGCCTCTAGGCCCTACTGTGTCTCCTAAGCCTGTGATTGCTTGGTAGGAGCAAACTGTCCCCAAATCATAGCTTGTAGGTGGCAGAGATAGACAATGAATTGGTGTATCCTGTTTATTATCCCTCCTCTGAATTCAGGAGCAGCCTTCAGCTCTTCAGTGAAGCCAGCTCTAGACATCCTTCCCACACTGCACATAGAGAGCTGGAATGATATTTGGCTGAGTCCCCTAACAGCAACTTCGTGAACAGCAGAGGAAGCAAGCAAGAGATAAAAGGCAGCAGCTGCCAACGAATGCTCACACAAACTGAAAAGTTAGCAACCCATGCCCCAGAATAGGGCAGAGGCAGCATGTCTCCTCTCTCTGAGTCAAGCTATTAGTTGTAGCTTTCAGAACAGTCCCAGGTCCTGAAGAATCACTTGCTCAGCAAACACCTGCTGGTAGCCTTCAAAGTGCCAGGCAGGCAGTATGGGCATAGGATGAGTAAAGGATGCGTGAGACACAGTGCATGCACTCAGGAACTCACAGTCTAATGATGGCAGAACACTGGCTTACTGGCAAGTGGCTCCTGGAATAAGTTACGGGATAATGACTGGCAAGAAGGAGAAGGAACCTTTGGAATTACCTGGAGACGCATTCAACCTTGCAGTTCTTCCAGCCAGCACAAGGCTGTTTTTCAGTGCCAGCAGCACTGCTCCGCTTCTTCTTCCTTCTCCTTGCCCTCCCACTCTTTCCTCTTGGCCTGTGGAGTCTGGCTGTTGGCCCGTCTGAGGGCTGTGGCCACTGCTTTACAGGCTGAGTCATTCCCACCCACCACCCCACACACAGCAGGGCCCCCTCCATGAAAGGAACGGGGATCTTTAGATCAAGTTGAAGTTTGGACTGATTGATTTCTTTATTTTAAAGAGGTTAAGGAATGACAACTTTTATTTGAATGTGAATGAGCTTCGACACTCTTTTTTAAAGCACAAGGATATTGCTAATTTTTAAAAATACATCTACCCCCATCCTACAGGACTTTGGTTAGAGACCTTGGACTAGTGAGTGAGAAAAAGCAAGTAAACTAGCCTGGTTTAAAATGCTAGCCAGGAGAGTTGCATTCGTTTTAGTTAAAGAAAATTCCAAAACCAAGTGAAGTGCTCCATGAGCAGTCATCCCTACCTACTCTATTGTTTATAAAATGATAATCCAACATATTATGCATTTGACAAATATTTGGTGTTAGCCATCTTACTGAGCCCTGGAAATAGTGCACAAGACACAGTCTCAACCCTCATGGTTCCTTGAGGATGTTTCTTCAAAGTAAAAAATATAGCTTCCTAGAGGTTCCGCCAGAATTAAAATGCTCTTTCTCTCCCTCTCTCTCTCATTCTGTGTGCATGTGTGTGTGTGTGTGTGTGTGTGTGTGTTCCCCCCTCCTGTTTTTCTAAACTTCACCCCCCCTTTCTGTTTTTAAGTTTTATTTATTTATTTTTGAGAGAGAGACAGAGAGAGTGAGTGCGGGAGGGGCAGAGAGAGAGGGAGAGAGAGAATCCCAAGCAGGCTCCAGCTGTCAGGATGGAACCCAATGCGGGGCTCAAACTCACACACCATGAGATCATGACCTGAGCCAAAACTAAGAGTTGGACTCTCAACCGACTGAGCCACCCAGGCGCCCCTCACCCCCACTTTCTTTCTCTCCTCACACTGGTGTTAGTCATGGCAGAGTGTGTTAGCAGCTATGACACTGACAGCCAGGCACTGCTTTGTATGATCCATAATTTGCTACATGGCTGTATCAGTCAGGATAAACTAGGTTCTGCTGTAGTAACGAACAACTCTGAAATCTTAGTGGCTTAGTGGCTTAAAACAAGAAAGATTTATTTTCCACTCAAGAAATATAGTCATCATAAATTGGCAGGGTCCTTTGCTTTTTTGTATTTACTTAGAGACACAACTGATGGAGCAGCTACCATCTTGAATGTTGCTGGTTATTATACCAAAAGGGAAAGAAGGCTCTGGAAAATCTCAAAAACAGGCCCCATGCTCTAGCCTGGAAGTGTCACATGTCACTCCCACACAAAATTTAAAGGCTGCACCTAGTTACAAAGCTCCATCCAATTCCAAAGGAGCCAGGAGATTCAACCCTGAGGAAAATGGAATATTTGTCAAATAGCACTAGTGACCACCAGAATAGTGAGTAGTGGATTTGATCGATGCTTATCCAAGCCCTAAGATGCTAGGCCACTGGGCAATTTCAGCCTCACTATAGCGAATTCTGTTTCCTCAGCCTCAAAGAAAAATAGGAAAATCGCAACTACTGCTAAGTTTCCAGAATGGTCTGATCCCAGGGTTACACTTCATGCCATTCTCCAGCCATATAGATAGACATCCCAAAAACATGGAGATAAAGGTGGCAGTGGGGCTCCAGTCATGAGACCATTAGATAAAGAGGCTTCAAAACCAGGCAAATTGGGATTTGAGTCCTGGGTTCGCCATTTACTATCCATGTCAACTCAGGCAAGTTTCTTAACTTTTCTAATTCACTGTTTCCTCACCTGTAAAAGAGACTCAGAATTTTATTGTTGGGATACACTGAGATAAATCACGTAAATCCCTTGGTATTCAATAAGTAGTCACCATTATTTTTGGTGTTAGGATTGGAATAATAAGTAAATTATCACTGCAATGTCTGAGAGAAATCATGTAGCAAATCTGAAGGATACTTTAAAGTTACCTTTCCTTGAGATGCTCTACTACCTGTCAAGAAAAAGAATGTAGGAGAGAGATATGCGTGAGTAGCAACAATGATGCACACAAGAGAAGCCAGTGGTATGATACATGCTATGTATGAAATTCCTCTACATGCACTCCCAAATACCTTTTAGGATTAGAATGCCTTCTCTAATTCCAGACCTTGATTGAATGCCTACTATGCCCAGACACCTCACATGTAATATTCCATTTAATCGTTGTGATGAGCCCATCAGCTCATATTTGCATGCCCATTTAATGCATGGGAGACTTTACAGCAGAGTGGGTAAGAGCATAGGCTCTGGTGTCAGACTGCCTGGATTAAAATTTTAACTCTCGTGTAGCACCTGGGTGGCTCAGTTGGTTAAGCATCTGGGTCTTCATTTCAGCTCAAGTCATGGTCTCACAGTTCGTGGGTTCGATCCCCATATTAGGCTCTGTGCTGACAGCATGGAGCCTGCTTCAGGTTCTCTCTCTCCTCTCTCTGTCCCCTTCCCCCTCCCCCCAAATAAATAAATAAAATTAAAATGTTTGAACTCTAGCAATAATCAGCTATCTGACCTCAGGCAACTTACTTTACCACTTGTTCATCTGTAAAATGGGAATGATAGTTACATGTCACACGGTTGGTGGGTTAATTAGATGAGATGATATATGTAAAATGCTTAGCCCACTGTTTGGTATGTAATAAGGGTTCAATGGATGTTATTTAGAATCAAGACTCCAAAAACTTAAGTCCCTCGCCCGAGATCACACAGTTAGTAATTAGTAAAATTTAAACTCTGGTCTTTTCAAATCCAAAGCACATGTGCCTGTGTGTTACCACATCGTTCCATTATTTACACTCATGCAATTACCCTTAGGACTGCATTACTCTTCTGAAATTTGGGTTAGGCCGTTCTCAGGCATAGCTGGAGAATAGCCAGAAATCATGCAGAGGGCAGACTGTGACGGTGGCAGTAAGTAAGTGGACTCATTCCATTTTCAATACTGATCCAAATAGGACCCTAATGTTGTTTGACTCTATGGAGGGGAGGTACTGCTTCACAGGTCTTGATGCCCTACTATTAGGGACCTGTAGGTCATCAGGCTGTGTGTGAGGTGACTGCCCTATGTTTTCTTGCCTGATCTTTAGACAGACTTTTGAAGGAAGTGCTTCTTTTCACCAACTGTTTAGGAGGAGACTAAGATCCAAAGGGTTAGTGAAGTAATGTACCCAGGGTCATGCAGGTGGAAAGTGGCAAAGCCTCTGAGAAATAAATTCGGTTGAAAACAACCTTTACATACTGAACATCTAGTAATCTTATTTCTAAAATGTAGTACAGCCCCAGGTCTTCGAAATAGTAAATGTTCATTGTAGAAAGGTTGGAAAGTAATGCAAAGTATAAAAAAGCAGGAAAAATCATCCATAATTCTGCCACCCAGAGTCAATCATATTAAGTCCTTTAGTATATTTCCTTCAGGTCTTTTTTCTTTCTTTTTCATTATGGAGTTAATATCATACTAAACAGTATCTAATGCTACATTTTAGAAGACCAAGAATGAATTCAGTGGGCATTTCTAATATAACAAAAGTCTTTGGTTATAAGAATTCAGGAGTTGATAATAATAGCTGCCGTCTATTTACTATTTCTATATGCTTGGCACGGTGCAAAATACTTTAAAAAAATTTTTAATGTTTATTTACTTAAAGAGAGAGAGAGAGAGAAAGAGAGAGAGAATGAGTGGGGGAAGGGCAGAGAGAGAAGGAGACACAGAATCCGAAGTAGGCTTCAGCCTCCGAGCTGTCAGCACAGACCCTGACACAGGGCTTGAACCCATGAACCATGAGATCATGACCTGAGCCACAGTCGGATGTTTAACTGACTGAGCCACCCAGGCACCCCCCAAATGGTTTTAATTAAACTGTCTCTTTCTTTATCTATCTAAAGTAGGCATTACCTAATCAAATAATGAGAATATTTATGCAACCAGTATTTTAATTCACTCCATTTTTTTAAGAGAAAGAAATAAAAGACAACAAATATGCTGATAGATCTGATCTATTTTAAAAACCCAAACAAAACACTGCCAGGCTGTAGCCTGTGGTCACCATGAATTCTCTTCTGTTTTCCACCCTTTCCATGTGCTTGGACAGTGAGGACTGGTGTCCATGATGATGACCACAGTGATGATTCACAAGCATCACAGATGAAGGGAGTTAACTACACTTCCATCCCTTGGCTTGTGTCTGCATAGGCCAGTGTGTGAGTAGCCCGGATTATGGGACCACTTAGCAGACTACAGAGACAAGAAATGAGCCACATCTCCCCACTGTGACCTGGACCGTGTTCTGATTTCCTCCTTTGGTCATTTTCGCCAGCTCTGCAGTAGCCCTCTTGTCCCTGGGATCTGGACTTCAGGACTGCCCTCTCTGCAGCCCCAAGACCAGCCACAGACCGAATGCAAAATGGTAGCTGGTTTGCTATGCGGACGGTCCATGTCCTGTGGGATAAGAAGAAAAGGGAAGGAGAGAAAAGTCTCTTTGAGATTAATGCAAGTCCTCTCAGTCAAGTGAAATCTAAAAATAGCCTCCATGTGGTAAGAATACACGACCCCTAACGGTCCAAAAGGGAGATGCTAGGGGAGGCTCTGGCTGCAGAGATGCTAAAGGTCAGAACTGGACTTTGGGGCTTGATTATTTTATATGTTTAAATACTAGGTCTGTGTTTTGATAACTGAACTTGCTAATAGCCAGCCACTTGAATTGCTGCTTCTAGCTCTTTGTTTGTTTTAAATAAGAAGATTCAGCCAGTAATAATGGGAGGAGCTGCAAATGACTTCCCCAGTGGGGAGTGTCTGCTTGTTTTTCCTTCTGCCTGGGCATGCTGATGTGCAGGCCACACTCACAGACTCATGCATCTGAGGATATCGCCCAAGGGAGCCCTCGAACTGTGTATTTATGTAGGAGGTGTGTACATGAGGGCCCTCAAGTACCAAAATGCACAGATAACTGTGGGTAAGAAGAGGACTCCTGTTGCAAGAATTTAAATATACTATTTCCATTACATTCAATTCTTTCTTCTTTCATTTGGCAAACCTTAATTGAGCACCTAGCGTAAAAAGTACTGTGCTCTTTGCTGTGAGACCCTGAGATTTCTTTTAAAACAGGCCATTACTCCTCCCCTTCGAAAGCTTCCTGTCTGATGGAAGTCCCTCTGATCGTCCATTAAAGCATACACAAGTCACCCACACTGAAAGATACTGTAGGAAATATGCTTTAGGAGTGATACTGAAGATAGGTAGTGTAGGAATTCAGAAAAGTCAATGTTCACTTCTGGCCCAGAAGACACTGAGGAAGATAGGCATAAGGGAAGATATGGGCTAGGAATGGAACAGCGAGTATCCAGAGGGCAAAAAGAGGCATGACAAACCAGGAGACTGGTTTACCCTGGAGAAGAATCACATAGGAAGGCGTATTGAAATGAAGCTGAAAGCTAGGGGTCAGATTGTACAGAATCTTTAATGTCAGATTCAGTTGACGTAGGCACATACAGATGGGCAGGGGCAGGGAGGTACCTCCTAGGGCCTCAGAAATGTAGGAGATGAGGGTAACATTAGAGCAGAGAACACTTTCAGAACATCTGCTAGGCCAACAAGCCATAGCTATTCCCTAGAGAAAAACATTAATGCAGAATTTGTCAAAGTCGTAGAAAGAAGATAACTTCTGAATAAAAGATAGTCCTTTAAATTGTGCCAAATAAGAAAAATTAATTAAATTATGCTCATTTTTTTCATCGTGGCCCAGTGAAAAGTTAATCACCACCATTGATGTGCCCAAGTCCCTTAGTCCAAGTCCAAACTCACTAAGGAAGCTCCTATCATATGAATCTATAGGAGAAGAAGGCACCTGAGGCTACATTGCTGCACTAGCTGCCCCCTTGGCCTTGCACATTGGTCTCTTTAGAGCTTACTGGCATGAATAAGTGTTCTCTGGTGGGACACTGGCCAAATCACATTTCTAAACCTTCAAAGCCTAAGGCTACACTCTCGATTTTGGTGAATCCACCAAGGAGAATGAACCTGTCTAGAATCTGATCAGGGCAGCTCACCAGCTTTCTCTCTGGGCCTCCTTAGAGAGCTCATCATTCAAAATACCCACAGTTGTAGTTATAAAAATGTTTGTAGTTTATAGACTCAACTCTATTGCATATGTGAATCACTAAAAAGTAAATAGAATAAATTTGCACTGAAAGACCCTAAATGTTTACACTTGTTGATGATTCAAAAAATTATTTCACCAAAAGACACATCTAGAATATATTAGAACTCTCAAAACATCACAGAAAACAAACAACCTAATGCAAAACAAAATAAGGGGTGGGTAAAATAATTGAACAGGCACTTCATCCAAGAAGGTATCTGGCTGACAAGTGAGCACATAAAAAGTTGTTCAACAACATTAGTTATTGAGGAATGACAATTAAAACCAGACAGATAACCATTGTACACAGTTTTTTTTTAACATAGGCTTCATGTCCAGCATGGAGCCCAATGCAAGGCTTGAAGTCACGACCCTGAGATTAAGACCTGAGCTGAGATCAAGAGTTGGACCCTTAATGGCGTGAGCCACCCAGGCACCCACTCCCCTGTCGTGCACTTAGAATGGCTAAAAGTAAAAGTACTGACAGTGTCAAGTGCTGACAAGGATGCAGAGGAACTGGAACTCTCATGCATCACAGGTGTGAATGCAAAATGGCCAAGCTACTGTGGACAAGGGTTTGCCAGTTTCTTTTAAACATGTACAAGCCATGTGACCCAGAAATCCTAACCCTGGATATTTATCATAGAGAAATGAAAACATATATTCACATAAAAACTTGTACATGCATGTTTATAGTGACTCTAGTTATAATTACCAAAAACTTGAAACACCAGAAACATCCTTCACCAGGTAAATGGGTGCACAGAAGCTACTTCAGAATCTGACAATACTTTGGGGGAACTTTCCAATCAATTAGTATCATGAGGTGGGATCAAAGAAGGAAAATTGCCATATGTTTTCTTCTACTTATTAAGATTCCAGATAGTGTAAGGATTTGATGCTACTACAAACATGAAGAAAATGTGTCGATTGTTCATTGATGCTTGTATTAGCTATACAGTGTGTGTATGAGTATGTTAGATCTAAGTGTGTAAGCTCTGAGTATGAAGTCTAGGTTTTGACGGAGCAGGGGGTCAAGTATGTGCGCGAGAGAAGTAAGAGACAGTCTGCATGTAGAATAAATGAAAGTTGGGGCACCTGGGTGGCTCAGTCGGTTAAGCATCCGACTTCAGCTCAGGTCATGATCTCGCGGTCCGTGAGTTCAAGCCCCGCATCAGGCTCTGTGCTGACAGCTCAGAGCCTGGAGCCTGTTTCAAATTCTGTGTCTCCCTCTCTCTTTGACCCTCCCCCATTCATGCTGTCTCTCCCTGTCTCAAAAATAAATAAATGTTAAAAAAAAATTAAAAAAAAAAAAGAATAAACGAAAGTCTCTGTCAGTGTTGGCTTCAACTCCAGAACCAAGAGAGGCAACTGCCTGCGTGTATGTGTACATGTTTGATTAAACTTTTAAAAAATTAATACTCGGGGCACCTGGGTGGCGCAGTCGGTTAAGCGTCCGACTTCAGCCAGGTCACGATCTCGCGGTCCGTGAGTTCGAGCCCCGCGTCGGACTCTGGGCTGGTGGCTCGGAGCCTGGAGCCTGTTTCCGATTCTGTGTCTCCCTCTCTCTCTGCCCCTCCCCCGTTCATGCTCTGTCTCTCTCTGTCCCAAAAATAAATAAAAACGTTGAAAAAAAAATTAAAAAAAAAATTAATACTCAAAATCACTGAGTTTTAAAAAAAAATGATCTTTTTTGTGTGAGAGGTAGAGAGCCTTATATTTTCATTAGCTCAAGAGAGTAGACAAACTTGGGGCGCCTGGGTAGCTCAGTCGGTTCAGCGTCCAACTTCAGCTCACGTCATGATCTCGTGGTTCGTGGGTTCAAGCCCCACATCAGGCTCTGTGCTGACAGCTCAGAGCCTGGAGCCAGTTTCAGATTCTGTGTCTCCCTCTCTCTCTGCCCCTCCCCTACTTGTGCTCTGTCTCTGTCTCTCTCTCTCTCAAAAATGAAAACAAATATTAAAAAAAAAAAAAAAAGTAGACAAACTTAAAAACTTGGTAGGGTGCGTGGCACAGCCAGAGGAAACCATCCATCTCCTCTATTGGTTCAGCCTTGTCATTCACTGTCCTGCATGCTGAGGGGACATGACTCAGTGTGATTCACCCTCCCGTTGCATCAGCTGCTGCATCTGTAAACTAGTGACCAATCCTGAAGCAGCAGAAGTTCTTTTGATATAAATCTATCTCTGTGTTCCAAAATGTGTTTTATCAGCAGTGGCAAAGCCATTCACTGAAGTAAATGACACATAAGTTTACCAGCAGGTGGCAATAGAGGTAATTGTGTATCCCAAAAGATTAAATTTGTATTATTTTATAAACCAGAGCTGGGAACCATCAGAACTTGATTGAGCCCCAGCTTCAGCTCCCACTGCATTACACTAGCATTTTATGAGATGGAATTGTTCAAGCCTTAGATGCTTTAGGGAGACACATAACCTTTTCCTGACTGAGCTGCTGTTGTGTTCAGATTTCCAAGGGAGGGTCCTCTAAGAGTCTGATGGTTTTAGTTGAAAAAAAAAAAATGGATATAGTGGCAAAATCATTTATAGTCCCATAAATTAGATTTATTTGTGGTGATGGGAGGCACAAAACAGTGAAGTAAACGCTACGTTCAAATATAACCTCCTGGCAGTATTAAATGAGTCTTACCCTAACTGTCAAACAACAAAGATAAAGCAATTAGACTGCTTTTGAATGTCAAAGGGACACTCCTTGGTTAATTCCATCCACAGGGGAGAAAACCCATAGATATCAATGGGAAAATAAACTTTTTGTTTACACACAATAATTTCAAAGGCCAGTGGAACAGGGAAATTTGCTCCCAAACTCATGTCCTCAGTGGGTCACAAAGTATTGCAAGAAAGTCTCACTTGACTTTGTTCTCAAAGTCTTTGTCCTCACCCTAAAACTTACAGATTGCCCATTCACCTCCCTGCTTCGCCACTTTCCCTGATTCTCTGGCTCTCTCCCCCTCTGATGGCTCCCAGACTCCTGACTCTCAGTCTCATCCCCATGGGCTCCCTGTTCTCCCTTCTGTTTCCCACAATCTCTCCTAAATGAAAGGGAATTTGGAATACATTAATTTAGAACAATTCAAATTACTATTGCTCTTTAATGGTCTTCAATTTAAAGGTTCATTCAAGGGGTGCCTAGGTGACTCAATCGGTTAAGCTTCCCACTCTCGGTTTCCACTCCAGTCATGATCTCGAGGTTTGTGAGATCAAGCCTTGCTTTAGGCTCTCTGCTGACAGCATGGAGCCTGCTTGGGATTATCTTTCCTCTCTCTCTCTGTCCCTCCCCTGCTCATGCTCTCTCTCTCTCAAATAAATAAACTTAAAAAAAAAAAGCTTATTCAATTCCATGATATTGCTAAAAATCAGAAATAAATTGCTTTTTTAATTATTTAACTTACTTTTTAAGATAAATACATTCATGTGAATCAAAATTCCAAAGATGCAAAAGAGTAAAAATGTTCTTCTTACCCTTTCTCCTACAGAGCTCTCCCTGGAAACAACTGATGCTACTATTTTCTGATAAATACTTCCAGAGATATTATATGCATATATACGTAAACATATATATTTATATGTGTGTGTATGCAGAGGTATATGAATGTACATATATGTGTGTGTATATATGTGTGTGTGTGTGTATATATATATGTATACTTTCTTTATTTTTCCTTATTCTTACACAAATCATAGCATACTTTATACAAAAGCACCCCGCTTTCTTTTTTTTAGTTAGCTATATATCTTGATGATCATTCTATATAAATCCGGAAAGAACTTTGTCTTTCTTTTTCACAGACTTAGAGTATTATGTTGTATGGAGGGTCCATCATTTATTTATCCAAACCATTATAGTGAGGATGTTTCCAGTTGCATGCTATTTACAAAAAATTCTGCCACAAATTATCTTGTTCGTATGTTATTTTGTACATATGGGTGTATGTCTGAAGGATAAATTTCAAGAATTTCTGGATTAAAAGGCATGTGCATTTGTAAGTTTTTTGAATGTTTATTTATTTATTTTTGAGAGAGAGACAGAGCGTGAGCGGGGGAGGGGCAGACAGAGAGGGAGACACAGAATCTGAAGCAGGCTCCAGGCTCTGAGTTGTCAGCACAGAGCCTGATGCGGTGCTAACCCATGAACCATGAGATCATGATCTGAGCCGAAGTTGGACGCTTAACCGACTGAGCCACCCAGGTGCCTTTGTAAGTTTTTTTTTTTTTAAATGTTTATTTATTAATATTTGAGAAAGAAAGAGCACAGGCAGGGAAGAGGCAGAGAGAGAGGGAATCACAGAATCCGAAGCAGAGTCCAGGCTCCGAGCTGTCAGCACAGAGCCTGATGCAGCCTGTGAGATCATGACCTGAGCTGAAGTCGGATGCTGAATGGACTGACCCACTTCGGCACCCCATTTGTAAGTTTAATAAATATTGTAAAACTGTCTTTAGAAGTCATACCCCAGAGGTATGAGAGTGCCTGTCTCTCTGCACCCTCACCAGGCAGCCCTTTTCATTGCTCTATTTTTCAGAATTCTTCTGACAATTCTTGTTTTCTGTTCCTTATGAGCTTTAGAGTCAGTTTTTGTCCCCCCCCCAAAAAAATCTTTAGGAATTTTTATTGGAATTGCATTAAATAAATAGATTAATTTAGGGAGAATAGATATCTATCTTTATGATGTTGGATCTCTTTACAGATGCTTTTCAGTTGATAAAGGGTTCATTTCTTTCCTTAAGAGCAATTGGATATTTTCTTCATACAGAGTTCACACATCTCTTCTTAAGTTTATACCTTAACATCTGTATAATCATTGCTGCTTTTGTCAGCAGATCTTTCCTTCTATCTCTTCTAAGTGGTTGCTCTTATATATACATACATATGAATGCTTGGATTTCTGTGCCCAGTTTGTATCTCACCACCTTACTGAATTCTCATATTATTTGTGATAGAGTCACTTAGGTTTGGGGGATACACAATAATATCATGACTCAATAATGATAATTTCATCTCCTTCTTTCCATTTTGCATGCCTGTTGTGGACTGAATATTTTTATCCTCTAAAAATTCATATGTTGAATCCGAATCCCTAACCCCCAATGTGGCTGTATTGGGACATGGGGCCTCTAACAAAGTAATTCAGGTTAACTGAAGTCAGAAGTGTTGGGAGCCCTGATTCAACAGGATTAATATCCTTGTGAGAAGAAATACCAGATGATCTCACAGTTTGTGAGTTTGAGCCCCACATCAGGCTCTGCTCTGAGAGCATGGATCCTTCTCTCTCTCTCCTTCTCTATCTGCCCTTCCCATGCTCATTCTCTCTCTCTCTCTCTCTCTCTCTCTCTCTCTCTCTCTCTCAAAAATTAATAAATAAACTTTTTTAAAAAATAAGAAAAAAAATACCAGAGAACTCTTGTGTTCTCTCTCTCACTCTCTCTTTTTCTCTTTCTCTCTTCACCATGTGAGAACACAATGAGAATGAAGAGGGTGCGAGAATGAAATCTTGCCATTTGCAATGATGTGGATGGAGCCAGAGACTGTTATACTAAGTGAAATAAGTCATTCAGAGAAAGATGAAGATCTGGGTTGTTAATGGCTAACAGTCTAAGTTCGAACTACTGTTACCCAGTGCGTGAAAAATTCCTTGAGGACAGGCTCCTTGTTAATATATGGGCCTGACACATATTAGTGCTTAATAAATACTTCAGTCAAATGAAGATCATAGGAAGTAAGAATCTCAACTCCAAACCATTTGTGAAGTGGAACATACCCAATTCTGAGGAGCAACTTTAAAAGAGATATCAACAAAGTCAAATGTCCAGAGAAAAAAAGGGAATCAAGCATAGTAGGGTCTTGAAACCATATCATATGGGGAGCATTAGGGAATGTAAATGTCCAGTCTAGAGTAAGAGGTGCGTGTGTGTGCATGTGTGTGTGTGTGTGGGGGGGGGGGGTGAATAGAGAAGGAGGGAAGGGGGTAGTAAGAACCACAAATTCCTTTCAGTAATTTGAAGAGTTGGCATGGGGAAGAGGAGCTGTATTCCACATCCCTTAAAAGGTGAAACTGGAAATTTATGCTTTATATAAAAAGAGCTTTCCAACAAGTATAATTGGGCAATGGGACAGTGCCTTAGAAAAAACTAAACTTCCTGTCAGAAGAAGTATTTAATCTAAAGCTGGCTGCTGCCAACTGTAGACATTGTAGAAGGCTATCCTGTGCTGGGTATAAGATTAGAGAGTGAAGGTCCCTTTCAAAGATTCCAGGAACCTCTGAAAGATAATCCTTAAGAAATTTGCATTAATAAGACATTCAGGAGATACTTTGTTTTGGGATGACCTGTGTTTCCCAGTAGTCTCTGTGCCAACTCTTAGTCTTCCCCACAAGAGTGATTCTTTGGCCCATTGCAAGAGAAAGGGACAGAGGAGGTCCAGGAGAAAGGAAGCCACATGTTAAGTCAGAGAATCCATGATCAAGGTAGTTTATTCAAATTCTAGTTTGGGGAAGGGGAGGGCAGCTGATAGAGATAGACAAAGCCATTAGCCCCTCAATATCTACCTTACCAAATTACACCAGTTTAGTCCAGAATACCCCTGGGAAAAATAAAGCTAATTGATTAGCCACATCTGGTTTTAAGAGATCAGTACCTGTTGAGAAGGAGGAAAGGCTAACTTTATCATATAGGTTCCTTATGATGATCAGGGCCATTAGAGACCAGAAATGGAAGGCCCAAAGAAAGCAGTATGAGGGCGGAGGGTAGCCAGGGTGTTGGGGAACTGTGGGTGTGAAGGAGGGGTAGGGAAGAGTTTTGCCTACTTTGCAGTTTAGCCTGGGGCCTTGATGTATCTCTGAGGATTTTCTCTAGGCTGATGACATTGTTTGCCAACACCCAAGTTGGGATGTCAGGACTTGTTTATAAACGGCAAACACCTTACTGTAGATCAGTCCAGTCTTCCTTATCTAGGCCAGTCTTGTCTCCTTGAATTCAAGTCTGGGTATCCTTATTCCTCCCTCTGGGAGAAAGAAGGAAGAAGGGAAAGAAGGATGCTATCTGTGCTAAATATCTTGCCCCAAAGAAGAGCATATCAGCTGTCCATTTGCATTGTTAGTCCTCTCCTTCCCTGCCCTACAATTTATCTCTTCCATGTCTAACACCATTACTCCACAGTTTTACCCTGTCAGGGTAGTTCTGGAACCCATCCACGAGGAATCCTAGGTCAGTGGCCCTCGAACACCCAGAAACCTAATAAAAAAAAGTACTGGACAAGGGCACCTGGGCGGCTCAGTCAGTTGAGTGTCCAACTTTGGCTCAGGTCATGATCTCGCAGTTCATGTGTTTGAGCCCCACCTCGGGCTCTGTGCTGACAGCTCAGAGCCTGGAGCCTGCTTCAGATTCTGTGTCACCCTAGCTCTCACTTACCCCTCCTCTACTCACACTCTGTCTCTCTGTCTCTCTCTTTCTCTCAAACATAAACATTAAAAAAAATTTTTTTTAAGTACTGGACAGTAGAGAAACCTAACAAAAGTTATGTATGGAAACCTAAGGAGGAAGACAGGATAGGTACTACAAGCTATTGGAGGGGAAATTATGGTGAACTTCATAGTCAAGGAAGCCTTCACAGAGGAAGAGGAAATGAACTTGAGTCTTAAAGAATGAACAGATCTCAGTTACACAAAGAGAAGGTGAGAGAATTTCAAGATGAAGAGACTACCCAGGGAGAAGAGAACGTGAGAGCATGTTAGGAACCGAAGTGAGGAAGAGTCAGACTGGATGAATCTGAACGTAAGGAAACTGAACGTTCAGTGCAACAGTTCCCACAAACCTCTGGCTTTCATGCACCATCTCAGCTCCACTCATGATTGTTTGGGAGTCTGTAGACAGGAGTGAGCATTCCATGTTTGAGGCTGGTAGATTAGGGGATGCTTGTAAAAGATTAATCTGCAAAGAATCTGGAAAAACCTCTATGAAATTGTTAAACTCAATGGAGAAAATTTGTCTAGATAAAAGTATAGTTAAATAAACTTAGAGCTGTTCAATTACTGGACCAAAACTATATTCATTTCTTACCCCCAAATCTGCCACTGCTAATGTTTTCTCCCATTGCTATGGCTGGTCACTTACCCAGTAGAAGTGGCAGTGAATTCTTTTTTTTTAAAGTCACCTCATACCAGGGTGCCTGGATGGCTCAGTCAATTAAACATAGAACTCTTGGTTTTGGCTCTGGTCATGATCTCATGGTTCATGATATGAGCCCTGCATTGAGAATCACCTGGGATTCATTCTCTCTCTCTCTCTCTCTCTCTCTCTCTCTCTCTCTCTCTCTCTCTCTGTGTGTGTGTGTGTGTGTGTGTCTCAGTCTCCACTCCCTCCCCCAGTCACTCTTAAAATAAATAACTAAACTTAATTTTTTTTTATTGTCACATACGAAAATCAAAGTACCCCTGGAGTTTCCCATGGTATGAGTTGTCACAGTTAGAGGTACTTGTTGGCCTTAAAGGCAATCCATTTTCCACAGGACCTAAATGTAGGCCATGAAAAACCATGGTCCTATACATTTCACATAGATGTGAGACACTTAGGTTTTCTAGTTGTGGAGTAGTGACACCTATTATTCAAAATGACATTTGGGTGTGCTAGACCATTTAAATGGATTCATTTTTCCATTGAGACCAATTCATGTGATAAGAATAAGAAGTTCAAATGCCAGTGCCCCACATAATGTTCTTACCATTGAAAAATATGTATTATACTTTCCTACTAACACTCACTGATCAACACAATCATAGTGATTGACCCACATCTAGCATTCTTTGTAAAATACATGCAAATGAGAAGACAACAGTAGAAAGAGAGCAGAGAGAGCAGAGTACTGGTTGTAGGATGGTAGGAGTGCTGGGAGACTGTCTTTTATAATTCATCAGAACAAAATAGAGATGGCTCATTGTTTTTGGTTTTGTTTTAAGGCACTGGATCCATAGAGAAATAAATAAAAATTGAAAAGAATATATAATCTAAAACAAACAAACAAACAAACAAACAAACAAACAAACAAACAAGAATACATAATCTAAAGAATGACCTGGAAATGTGGAACCTCATGGATCAAAAAAGTACCAAACCAGCAGCAGAGTCCAGGGCATGAAACTGTAATGTGATGAAGCATCTTTTCTCTGGCATTACTTTGAAAGTTTAATAGTTGCTTTCCTGATGGGTCTTGAGGACTAAGGACCCAGCAGTAGTCTGACCTAGAAGCCAAAGTAGGGAAATTTAAATGTCTTGAAATCCCTTCTCTGCCCAGTGTCTTGGGATTTCTGGTTGAGTTAATGGGATAGAAGTTTTCACAAGTCACAGGAGCATGTGGACTGCTGATGCACAAGGAAAAGTCTTCATTCCCTTAAAAGAGGGATGTTTCCAGGGGCAAGATGAGGCTGCCACAGAGCTGTAACCTGTCAGTCTGATGAGATTATCTGTGACAGAACCCATCTGACAATTTGATCAAGAGTTTCTTCCCAAAGGGGACAATATCCTTGCCTTTTTTTTGGGGGGGGGGGGTGGCAGAGGGTCTGTTTTTTTCCCCTGAAGTTCTTGAAGCAGTAGTAATAATGATTTCCTAAAAGACAGTTGACATTTTTGTTAGCATGATCTTTGAACTGACTTTCTCTCTAATCCTTCTGACACAGAGACTTGTTTCTGAGTTAATGAAGAAGGTCAATATTTGAATGAGATAGAAAAGCTTAAGAGTAAACGGCCTTGAGATAATTAGGGGATGAGAGACTTGTCTTTGTCAGTGAGATGTTGCTTATGGTGCACAGGACCCACTATAACATATAAGATGGTTCCGGAGAATAGTGAGGCAACCACTTCTTTTTAATTTAGAGGAATGAGTGAATACACTAAAACAAGAGGGAAGGACACAGTTGAAGGAGGGAATTTCTACCACATCAGTCATACTCGCACCCTCTTGTGGCTCTGCTGGAGTTTAAGGGTCTATGAACCTTTCTGAACTTATTATATGCCTGTGGACTTCCTGGATACTCAGGAGAGAGCAGTCAATTCATGAACCATAAGTCCAAATACTCAACATTTTCACACACACACCAACCTCAACTTCAACGGACAATGAAGTCTCAAGGCTGCATTTTAAAATTAAAAATAGTCCAATTAAAATGACTTTTGAAAGCCCTTAAATTGCCTGTTTCACCATCTTTCACTCTTACACCATCTTTCAACAAACAACATAGTGTGTTGGGTATTTTCCTTCAGTTGGTTAACAGATAAAGTACTAGACTTTTATTTAAAGGATCATTTCATATAAACTCCTGTTTCTTTACATGCAATTCAGCTTATATCATGAGATCTGTCTGGGACCAAGACCAAAAGGGACCAATGGAAGAATAGATTCACATCTCTCACCTCAGCATATCTAATACTGCTCATTTAGTTGAAAGATGGACAGATTATCCTCACTAGTTAAATGGCTCCCTGTTCGTTCTTTCTTTCTTTCTTTCTTTCCCTTTTCCCCTTTTCCTGACACATATCATTGAATTCATGTCAATTAAATATACTGGGGCTCAGGGTACCTGGGTGGCTCAGCCGGTTAAGCCTCTGACTTTGGCTCAGATCATGATCTCATGGTTCATGAATTCAAGTCCTGCATCAGGCTCTCTGCTGTCAGCACAGAGCCCACTTCAGATCCTCTGCCCCCCTCCCTCACTTGTGCTCTCTCTTACTCTTTCTTTCAAAATAAACTTAAAAAATATATACTAGGGCTTGACTCCTGGACATATTCTCACGTAAGAACCTAAGTGAGAGCTAGAAATAAAAGGTAGAGTCCGAGGCTTAAGGCTTTAGCTTCAGGACAAATTGCCTTCTGGAAAGTGCCTTGTTGTTGACTGCTGTCTCTCACAATGTGTGCCCCAGAGTCTGGGCCTTGATTATCATACTTTTTCGCATTGATGATACATCCTCCTATCTTTAAGTGTGCTTCACACAATTCTTGGATGACACTTTTGGTCCAGAAGACCTTGGTTAAGAAGAAACACAGATTTATGGGAGAGGGACCTGGAAAATTTCAAACAGACACATACATCTTTATTGGAACCCTCCAGATCTGTGGGAAAGAAAACGGGGCCCACAAGGATCAGCTCTGAATTTGCTCCAGCTCCAAACTTACAGTCACACCCTTCTCTCTGGGCTCCCCATGTGGGCCAGCATTTTAATCTTTCCATCTCTCTCCCTCCTTCATCGTCGCCTGTTTATTCACCTTTTCCATTCCCTTGTCTCATTTTCTCATTCTTTCTGATTGCCCCACTCTCTCACATTCATATCCCCTGGTGTATCATCTTTCTGTTGGAGCCTGTACTGATGGCCTCTTTCCAAGAGCAGCAGGTTTGAATCAGTTCCAGTTTAAATTGAAGGAAGGGGGTGGGGGTGGAGCAAGGCCAGGAGAGGATATCAGCTCACTCCTGTCCAATGTACTGAGTGCACAGTCCTCCCCCAAGCCTCCAGGCTGGCGCTCATGCTCCCAATCTCCCTCCCAACCTACCCTCCCTTCTCTCTGCCCAGACATCTCTCCACACACAGGTATGTGTAAGAAAAGGCCTAATAATCCCTTGCAGGCAAGATTAGAGACCCCCACCCTCAATCCAGCAGCTGGTTTCCATTAGATGTTCCAAGCCCTATAAATATTCTCTTTTTTTCACTTATCTCTAATAATTTTTCCTTTCCCTTTCTCATATTCCCCACTTCTGGGCTCCCTCCTGGGAGGAGGCCTAAATTAAGTAGGGAAGGCATGCCAAGCTTTGCATTAACCATCTTGTCATGCCCCAGGCCTCTGGCAGAGCAGAACCCAGAAATGATGGCTTCTTGTTTGTCTAGTTTGCTGCTCCACACACCGAAGGTGGGAATCCTCCCAGAAGAGCAGAAGGGTTGGGCTTAGCCAACCTTAGCAGCCAGAGGATGCTGCTAGGGTCACCCCATCTCTGTGCTCTCAATTGCGCTCCTGGCTGAGCCCCTTGAGCCCTCTGTCAAGGTTACCTTGTGCTTATCACTAGCTGCTATATGGTGTCTTGGGTACAGCCCTGGAGAGCAGCATTCTGGGGTTAAGATGCCAGCCTCTTTGTGCACAGGCAACGTGACTTCAGGCAAGTTACATAACCTTTCTCATTTGTAAAGTCATGCTGATAACACCTACTTCAAAGGACTGCTAGGAGGGTGAAATGAAGTAAGTAACTAATGGGAAAACATTTAGCTCAAGTCTGCACTCAGCAGGTACTGGTTCTCTCCTCTTGCCCCTTCCAGTATGGTCCCCTGTGGAAAATCCTGCCCTCCTCCTCTACTGCCTCCTACACCTTCCAAGTAATTAACTGAGCAATTAGAGAAGAATTAACCCTTAAATATCTGAGGTCTGAGTTGGGGAGTGTAAAATGTTTGCTTCTCGATGAATGTTTTCTCCTTAAGATAAAGAAGCAGAGAAAGAATGAATGTAAAATCCCTCAATTAGAACAATGTTTACAATTGTTAGTACTTTTGATAAACCAGGCAGCACGAAGCTATGTCATTGTTGAGTCAGTGACCCAAGAGCAGAAGTTCCTGCAAGTACCTCATCCGAGTCATGGCAGTTAAGAATGCAGCCTCCGGGGTCAGACGGTCTTTTAGGTCTGGATTCGAGTTCTAACTCCTCCTTGCTGTGGAGCGTTGACCAGTGTTTTACTTCTCTGTGCTGGTTCCCTTCTGTAAATGACGATAGTAAGAGTACTGACGTCACAGTGTTGTTGCAGAGATCAAACGACCTCACGTAGTCCGTCACGCTTCACCAGTGGCTGGCAGAGTAAGTGTGCAGTAGATGTTCGCTCTCCTTCCCACCCACGAAATCTTTCTTACAGCCTTGCTCCTCCTTCGTGGCCATTTCCAAACTGACCCATGTGCAGGGCAATAATCCAGCCGGGCTTTGCTTCTCCCACTTCTGCATGCTTCTCAGGAGTCCAGCCACTTTGGTGGTTCTGGATCAATCCCAATCCTCACAGTGAAACACACTCCAGACACTCCTTAACTGGCCTTTCCATGGTGGGAGGGACTTTGAGGAGACATGCACAGTGGGCAGGAGGGGTGCCTTTCTTGAGCCTCAACCATCCACACCCACCAACTCCATAGCCTTCCTGAGACCAAAGCCTTTGCCTGGGAGTATGGCCCATGACAAGTGACAACAATGACCAGCCCAGAGCCCAGTCTTCAGACTGCTTCAGAGGGTGCTGGTGCTGGGTCTGCCCACTCTGCCTGTCTCTTAGGCTGAAGGTGAGGGAAGAAGACTGCCTTCCCAGCTCAGAACCAAGTGGAGCACAGAATCCCAAGGTCTTAAGTCCACAGAATTGAATCCCCTGTTCTCTGAACATAAATCAATCTAGACTATTGGGAACTTTATAATATGATTTTATTTTTTTATTTATTTTTATTTAAAAAAATATACATATATTTGCTATTTCTTTGACTTTTTTATACACTCTATACACTGTGGAATTAGTTAGACCCAGTTCTGTCACTGCCTCACTTTGTGACCTTCAGCAATTACTTAACCTCTCTGAGCCTCTGTTTGTTATTCTTTAAAATGGGGTAACAGCGTTACAACTTTACAGATATATCTCATCTTTTTCTCAATAGACTTTAGCCATAGCTACTCACCTTATGACTATTCTGTAATTTTGCTACAATTTAATTCTACTTCCTCTGATTCTATCTTTAGTGCAGTCAGAAAACAGTTAGTCACCATCATTCCTACATAAAACTACCTCCCAGAGACCTGAAAACAGTTAATAAATCATTCTTCAGCCTTTGAACCTCAGGCTAAACCATGCCAATTTCTTTAATCTTCCTCCAGAGAGCCTATCTGAAAATCTTGAATAATTTCACTTTTGCCTTGTGACCTCCCTCTAAATTATTAGCATCTCAGGTTTTAGTGCCCAAACACGAGTGTATTATTTTAATAAGGACCTGACAAAATAGTTGACCGTAGTGCACATAACGTTGAGTTCGCCTACTTCATGCTCAGCTTGGGTGTCCACTAATAACCCTCCATAAATACACATATAAATGTTAGGCTATTCAAATGTGAAATAGAGAAAACAGATCCGTGTCTGTTCCTTTAAGAAGCAACCCCACAACTTATTTGTTAAACTTGTCTCATTTGCTGAGGGAGGAGAGAAGGAACTACCAAAAGGGACTCTGAAGAAAATCATTAAAGTAAGGAGAAAGCTCTTAAGGAAAGAGACGTTTTCTGCCCTCTGTACCTTCCTTGCTTGATTCCGTTCTCCCATGGTGACAGTGCAGCTAATATAAGTCTGTGCTCCACCAGGCCCCTGCTGAGCAGGGCTGGGGTAGGACAGGAAATCACCACTCAGAAAATAAATGACCTGTCCCAGAGTCTTTTGTTAATGAGTCCAGGGCATAATAAATCAAGGTGACCCAGTCTCAAGAAACACTAGCCTGTTTAAAACAAAACAAAACAAAAAACCACGAAACCCCCAAGCACCAGAGGTGAGGAGGAGGAGAAGGGAGAGAGGGGACCATGGGGAGTCCTTATAAATCACACCCAGATGAAACTAGTGCAGATGTTTTCCAGTTTCGGACCCACTCAAGAGGCAGAAAACAGACACATGTGGACGTGAATGGAAGGGGCTGTTTGTGAGACAAGGCAGTGGCCCGATGGACACAGCCCCTCCTGTCACATGGTGTCCATGGGACTTTGAGTGGCACGGTTTCTTCCAGCTATTTCATCCCAGGTCTCCCTCTCCTCAGCATGGCCGGAGTGTCCTCTTGTGTCAAATGTGGGTCCCAGCTTCCCAGTGGCAGGCTCCTGTAAAAAGAGAGGGTGGTCAGGTCAACCATGGGAGGGTCTTAGCTTCCCAGGTAAACTGCAGGCTCTCTGAGGGTGAACTTGGACACAGACATAGAAAGAATGTCAGATTGGAAATAGATATTCCAGTATGTGGTAGAGAAACAGGAGTCTATAAATCTGGGGTAAGCTGTAATATAAGATTTACATACAGAGGGCCCTCACAGAGAGCCACAGTAACCTGGTGAGACATGGCAACTATTTTACAAATGTGGAAACTGAGGCAAAAAGAGACTAAGGAATTTGCAGTTTGTGCAAATTTGCAGTTTTCGAGAATGTTATTTCATCTGGGCACACCCTATATGTAGGTTGAACAGGTGTCCTTCCTATATTACAGATGAGAGTGGGAACGAGAGCACGAGAAAACCTTCTCCAGGTCACACAGCTAACATGTGGGATAACTCAGGTCCACACTCAATTTCTGGAATCTGTTATCCTTTCTGTTCAGCATCAGCTGTTTGCCAGGGTCCCAGATAAGAAGTGTGCTGACAAGGAAAGGGTGCTGAAAGAGGGCGGATAAACCTTGGTCAGTGTCCACAACTGTTTGGTGTTTAGTGGTGGCTGGAAGGGAGATGAGGGGACAAGAGGAAATTGGTCCCAAATGTTTCTCACTCTCTCTGTCATATAAAACCTGCCATGTAGTCACCTCCATCATTCCCTAGGATCATGGCCTCCTCTGATCACTCACTCCTACTTGCTGTCATTTCAAAAGAAATTACATCACGCCAACTGCTTTTGTTTTTAAATTCTTGCTCATGCTGAATTCAATCTCAACCACCATCATCATGACTGCTAGTTTGTATACACTTTATGTTTCAAAATCCTTTCTTTGTTACCCTCTCTGAACCTCTTAATCAGAATTGTCATTTACCCTTGGAGAAACTGAGGCCAGAGTGGCTTGCCCATGATCACCTCTTAGAACAGAGATCTTTCCCCCTTGCCTGGACTGCCTCCAAAGTAAACACAAGCGGCCAGATACTCTTTGCCATCTTAGTTTTTTCTGTATTGCCCCAGTTCTGCAGTGAGAGATAGACTTCTATCTATAGACTTCCTATACTAGCTCTGCTTCCTTTTGAAATAAAATAATGAGCATTGTGCTCTAGTTCAAATTGGAGTCCAAGTAGAGGCACCTGGGTGGCTCAGTCGGTTAAGCGTCCGACTTCAGCTCAGGTCACCATCTCACGGTCCGTGAGTTCGAGCGCCACGTTGGGCTCTGTGCTGATGGCTCAGAGCCTGGACCCTGTTTCCGATTCTGTGTCTCCCTCTCTCTCTGCCCCTCCCCCATTCATGCTCTGTCTCTCTCTGTCTCAAAAATAAATAAACATTTAAAAAAAAATTGGAGTCCAAGCATTTACCCAACCACACAATGTCATCAACCACAACAGGAAGATGCCACAGCGGGCTGCCTAAAATAAACCAAAATAAACTCAGAGCTTTAAATTGGTCCAGGACCTAGATCTGCAAAACAGCAGGCACACCCATGAAAATTAGGGCTGTTCCAAGTATTTTAGGTTGAACAGCAGCCTTCCACCAACGCAGAACACTGCTTTAGGTTTCCTTTCTTTTTCTTTTTTCTTTTTTTTTGTTTGGTTTTTGGTTTTGTTTTCTTGTTTTGTTTCATTTTGTTTTGTTTTTTGGTCCTGCTCTATGAGTCCAAATTTTTCATACTCAGATGCTGACTCTCAGCTGGGAACCCAGAAGAAACACCCCGGGATGTGGGCATGTCAGTTTTCTATTATAAAAGAAACTAGTAAGGGGAGCCTGGTGGGCTCAGTTGGTAGAGCATGCAACTCTAGATCTCAGGTTTGTGAGTTCAAGCCCCACATTGTGTGTGGAGCCTACTGAAGAAGAAGAAGAAGAAGAAGAAGAAGAAGAAGAAGAAGAAGAAGAAGGAAGAGGAGGAGGAGGAGGAGGAGGAAGAAGAAGAAGAAGAAGAAGAAGAAGAAGAAGAAGAAGAAGAAACTCTTATTTCATTCAACAAATATTCTTAAATTCCTACTATATACTGGAGACTATGTCAGTTGGTGAAAGTGATTGAGACTTACATTTTATGCCATCCTTGCACTAAACAGCTGGGGGAACTTGAGCAAAACGTTCCCCCTTTATGGTTGTCAATTCTTGCCTCTCTAAAGTGAGAGGATGGATAATTAACTTCCAGGTCCGTCCTTCCTTCCTTCCTTCCTTCCTTCCTTCCTTCCTTCCTTCCTTTTTCTTCTTTCTTTCTTTCTTTCTTTCTTTCTTTCTTTCTTTCTTTCTATGTTTATTTACTTTTGAGAGAGAAAGAGACACAGAGTGTGAGCCAGGGAGGGGCAGAGAGAGAGACACACACAGAATTCGAAGCAGGCTCCAGGCTCTGAGCTGTCAGCACAGAGCCCCAAGCAGGGCTCAAACCCATTAGCTGTGAGATCATGACCTGAGCTGAAGTCAGACGCTTAACTGACAGCCACCCAGGTGCCCCTAGATCCTTTCTAACCCTGCTGCTCTACAGCTCATGGGAATCTGTACTGATGGACTAGTCATGGGTGCAGCACCTAAGAATAGTATCCCTTTCATTTTACTGACACAAAGAACTGGAAAAGGCAGAGGCAGGGGTGAAGACTGTGTTTTGCAAGGAAACAAGACTTTTTGGTGGATGGGTAGTGTGGGTGGAGGAGTGGCTACTGATTTTAAAGAATCATTATACATGTCACAAAAAAATGGTCAAATACAAATATATGTATCACTTTATGCTCTTTTCTGATAGTTTACATAGCTATAATCAGTTCATCCATAATATTTTTCGTTCTTTGTTTTAACTAATGCTGTTTGATGTATACATTCTGTATATCACAAAGTGTATAGTCTTCTAATTCTTTTAGTGGGTAAGAGCACTCCATCTTATTATGCTAAATTTATTTTTTTATCTACTCATTTACTTTCAAATAGTGGAATATTGGAGTATGTCCACTCTTTTTCCTTTTATTAATAGCTCTGGTATAATATTTTCCCTAATGAATTCCTTTGGACATTCATAAAATAAGTAATTTCTAGATCAGTGATTTTTTAATAATTTTTTAAAATTGATTTGTTTATTTTGAGAGAGAGAGAGAGAGAGCATGAATGGGGTAGGAGCAGAGAGAGAGAGAGAGAGAGAGAGAGAGAGAATTCCAAGCAGGCTTCATGCTGATAGTGCAAAGCCTGACAAGGGGATTGAGCTGACGAACTGTGAGATCATGACCTGAGCCAAAATCAAGGGTCAGATGCTTAATTGACTGAGCCCCTCTAAATCAGTATTTCTGAAAGTGATTCTAAATCAGATTCTAAAAGACCCAATAAGTTCATAATGGCACCAGCAGTTGATGGGCATTTCTGTTTTCCTTAACCCATCTACCTTGCATATAATAATTTTTTTCCTTTTTGATGATTTAAAAACTGTATAATGTTTCTAGTAACTTCAGTGAAGTTGTTTATATTTTCATTTCTTCCATTTTTTATTGAGACTGATCTGTTTATGTGCTGTGTATTCCATATTTCCTCCTTTGTGGATAGTTTATTCATGTCTTTTGACCTCAAGTCTAATGATTTTTGAAAAACATATTAAGGCTTTCGTGGACCAAATTCTTAACACACCACTGATATAGTGGATTCCCAAATGTGAATACATTTGTCATCAGGAAGGAAGGTGGAGATTTTTGTCTTTTTTGTTCACTCAAGTATTTTAAGCACCTAAAATGATGCCAGGCAAACAGTAGGTGCTCAATACTGTTGAGTGAACTGAATGAGTGAATAAATCATCACTTAATATGTATGAGGTGCCTCCTTGTGTTGGGACAAATATGAGCATTCAGTTTTGACATGAAGGAGATGAAAGTAAGGTCAAAACAGCTGGGGGTAGAAGGGAGGGGTGTTTCTCACTTCAGAATTTTAAACAGCCACATAAAGTGGCAAGGTAAGAAGCTACTGAGGAGTCTCTTCAGGTAAGGACTTGACATTGCCAAAACACGTCACGGGTATTTGCGTGTTCTTGTCTGTTGTTACTGCGTGCAGTAATATTGTCAGACTGTAATATTATCACAGTGTGAACTTAATTCAAGCAACATTTTCTCAACTTTCACTGTAATGTGCAGGCACTGAACTAGTGCACAGAACACCGTCTCTGTGTATCTACGTGTTAGGATACTATACCTCAAGAAAAAGCAACAAACTGCAATTCACACATGCCTCAAAGGCTTCATGCTAAGTGAAAGGGAGGTGCAAAAAAATACATGTTGTATGATTCCATTTATATGAAATGTCCAGCAAAGACAAATCTAACCACACAGACAGTGGTTGCCTGGGGTTGGGGAATGGGTGACTACAAATGGGCACAAGGGATCTCTTTGGGGTGATGGAATTATTCTAATACTAGATTGTGGTGATAATCGCACAACTCTGTAAAATTACTGAAAACCCATTGAATTGTATACTGATTATGAGTTGATTTTACAGTTTTTAAATTATACCTCAATTGAGTGTTTTAAAAAAGAGTGGCTACCATGACCCTTGCACTGTCAAAACAAAGCAAAACCTGGTTCCCGGAACAGGCAAACATTGAGAACACTGTCAGTAGAGGTGAGCCCAGGGGGCTGTGCGAGCAGTCAGGTGCCTAACCCCATCCTGACACTCAATGGAAGTTGCACTGAGATGATGTCTGGCTGGGAGAAATTTTTCTAGCAAGAGTAAATGGGAGGATGTGGGGTAGGTCAGGTACGCACCAAGTCAATGACAACACGATTCATGTCATGGGAGATGGTGCTAAGGCCAATGTCCACCTTGGTTTCAGGGAGGTTAAACACTGCAAAATGCTTTGTATATTGATTATAACTACCATCCGTCATGAGTCAAGAGCTTTGCATTCGGTAACAACAATCTTGCAAGGCAAGATTACAGACGAAGAAACTGGGCAAAGAGGGCTGATGTGACTTGCTAGGGATCACTTCCCCAGTATGAACAGCAGAGCCGGAATCCAAACACAGGCCCAAATCTGAAAGCCATGCTTTTTCCATTCCATTCTCTCCCTTTACCTCTACATAGACACGTGACTATCACTGGTGGGGAATTAATGAGAAAAATGTCGGTTCTGCGGATCTATTCTAAAGAATTCATAAAACTCATCTGCAAAGAATTTTGCAAATGCAGTTTGATGGGGTCTCAGAGCCGCAGCCTTTGCAATTTATCACTGTCCCTAGCGTGCTGTATACAGCAGGCAGGCATTTGAAATGTGCCGTTCTCTATTTAGCTTCGGATGTGCAAGCAAAATTCAATAATCTTGGTTCAAGATAAATTAAAGGCCAGTGACTCTGAAGAGCTAGAAAATTCTTAAATACCACAAAAATCCAGTCTGTAATAATGCATAGCTCCCATTAAATGCCTTTCTTAAATGCCTCTTAATAATTTTACATGATCATACAAAATACTTAAGATTATATGACCAAAGCAGAAACATGATTTCTTTTAAAAATGTGTTTAGTCTCTCTTTCAGAGTTTTTGATAACTGTTCCTTGCCCTCACCTTTGGCTTAAGTGTGTCTACTCCTTACGGGAAATTGTGAGTCAGATTGGGTGAGGCAAAGACACACATTCTTCTCTAGAAAGAACGCACTTGCATTCCTATGAGGAAAATAAATTAGGCCCAGTTTCTCTGTCCATTAATTATGAGGAACAAACAACCTTTCCCTGCTTGGAGAGAAGTACAGGAGACCAGCACAAATTTCCTCCTCAGACTCAGGGGAAAGATCATTTGACTATCCAGCAGAACGCCTGTGGTCTGAGAGGACTCAGAGGATTGGAACAGGCGAGGCTCTGCCGCCAGATGTTTGTAAGAAATCCACTGATACAGACAATCCTATGATACAATCCACAGAGGACTTCTGGGTTGTAGGGAGAGGCTAGAAATGCAGCAGAGCAAGAGGGAGAAGGAATTTGCATCCAATTCTGGCCCTGGGGAATATCCCAACCCTGAAGACCGCCTGTGGAATCTAGGGACTGTACCGCGCCTCGGGTAATTATGTTATTTTAGTTAGAGTCTTAGAATATGCCAAGAACATCACCCCGGAAGGAGCAGGGTGGTAGGAGGAAGGTAATGCGTGGTCTCTGGTGGTCTATCATCTAATTGAACCAGGTGGGATTTGCAAGAGAATGGACGTTCACCACGGCCACTCTACAGACAGGACAAATACAGGAATGAGAGAGAAGTTTCAGAGTTGGAAATGTGTTTGCGTCTTTGGCTTTTACACACTTGTGACCGATACTGCTACTCCTTTCCCTTGCTTCCTTACTAAGAGAACCTTAATTTTATTATGGGATGCAGCGGTGCTCTCAGGTTAAAACACTCAGCTTCCCAGATGCCACTGCAGCTAGGGGAGGCCTGGTGATCCACTTCTGGCCAACGAGATGGGAGAGGAACCAGTTGGGTCGGGCTTGGGGCAATTGCACCGCTCTGGCCTCTTGCCTTTTGCTCTTCCCCTTCCCTTCCAGACACCAGTGCACACGTTTGGCCACCAACCTTCTCCATGAGAAGCATCACTGAACGTCAGGCGTGCAAGCAGAGGTACCCAAGCTTCCCAGATCCTTGGTGATTCTCAGCAAACACTGCGGCAACCCTGGCCTGCTACCTGTGTGCTTTGTATTATGTGAGTCATATCTTGTTTAAGCTCCTGTGTGTTGGGTCTTTGTTACTTGCAGCCAAACATAACCCCTAACTGATGGCAATATGAATTCAGTTCAATTCAGCAGTGATTACTTATTACGTGCTAGGTGTGGGAGTACAAAGATGAGAAACCCCCTTCCTTCAAAAAGTTCACAAACTAGTGCATGAGTGATGATACATAGGCAAACCATTAGAGCGTAGTCAATGTTTTCGAAAATGGAGGTTTGTTTACAGTATTATGGGAACAACGTCATCGATACTAACAAGCAAAATGTACTGGGATAAATTGTGTGGAATTCTAAATTATTCTCATACTGTATATACATGTGCAGTTATAGGTAAATCTGATACCCACTGAATATCCACCATTCATATTATTGATAGAATCTGCCAAATCATGAAGTCACAGCTATTTTACCCTCCCTTAAGTACCACTTTACACTTGTTTATTTTCTCTGGTGGGGTCAGAGGACCTCCATGTTTCCTAAGTAAATTTTTCAAACCTTTGTCAATTCCTTATACACAGGAGAAACCCCAAGAAGTCAATGGAAAAATAAACTCCGTCTCAAAGAGCAGTAGTAACAAAGGGCAGTCTGGTCTGAAGCACATTGCAAGGTGAATGGCCAAAGTACAGTAGCTAAATTTTACCACCACCCCCCTGCCCCCGCTTCAGCAAATGCTGTCTCTGTCTCCTTGCTTTGTGATTCTCTCTCCCTCTGCAGCCTCCTCGTTCGCTCGTCCTGCCCTACTCCCCATCACACCTCGCGAGTCTCCTGGATGGCATCTATTCTCCCACTGCCTCACATGCCATCTCTCTCTCCTTTATCCAATCATCCATTAAGAGTAATGAATTTTTAAAAGGTTATTTGCTGCAATTATCGAGAGGATTTTTATCAAGGATTTTAATTCTTGAAGGTGATGATTGAATTAATTGATATCTTACAAAAACAAAATAACTTGCTTTAAATTTTTTGTTGAAGAGAGAATACATGAACCCGGTAAAAAAAAAAAAAATTGGGGAGGATTGAAAGAACATACATGAAGTATCTCCCTCACATCTGCCACCTAGCTCCTTTGCTCAGGGCAACCAACATTACCAGCTTTTTCTGTATCCTTGCAGAGCTATTTTATACACAAGTAAATACCCACACCTGTTTCCCCGCTTCACTCCGCAAAATGATGGTCATACTTTTTTGTACCTCTATTTTTTTCACTTAATATGTCTTAAAAATCTTTCATATCAGCACATGAAAAAGCATTCTCATTATTTTTAAAGCTGAAAAATGTTCCTTTGCAAAAATGTATCATATTTAACCCTCTATTAATGGACAATTTGTGTCTGACCTTTATTATTTTAAATAGTGGTGTGATAAATAGCATTGTATATGAATCATTCACAGAAGAAGAGTGTATTTTAAGATAAATTCATAGAAGGGAGCCAAATGGTGGAACCACTTGTGATTATGATGAGTATTGCCGAATTCCTCTTCATAAAAGATACTGTTTCCCACTCCCACCTACAGTGTATGGCCATGCCTATTTCTCTAAACCCTCACGAACTCAGTTTATCAAACTTTTTGGACTTTGTCAATTTGATCAGTGAAAAATGGCCTGTCAGTATATTTTTAATTAGTTCCTCTTATGAATAAGATTTTTCATCTTTTACACATTTCAGAGCTATTTGTCGATTCCTTTCTGTTAAATATCTATTGATATACTTTTTTTTTTTTATTTTTTATGTACGCTTCACACCCAGCATGGAGCCCATATGGGGCTTTGAACTCATGACCCTGAGATCAAGACCTGAGCTGAGATCAAGAGTTTAAGACGCTTAACCAACTGAACTACCCAGGTGCCCCAGTCCTTTATTGTTTCTTCTGTTAGGTTGGTAGTTTTTTTAATTGATATTTTCCAAGTTATTTATTTGTTAGAGAAATTAAACATTCATCTGTGATAAAAGATGCACATTTTCCCCCAGTATTGTCTTGTGTCTTTTGATTCTGCTTATCAGGTATTTTTACCTTGGGAGGTTGTTTAGTTTATATGTAGTCAAACATGTTAATCTTTTCATTTCTGGGTTTTAGGTTTTGTTTCGTATTTAGAAAGGCCTTCTGATAACAGGGGAGGTTTTTTTTTTATTACCTTCTTAATCATACATTATATTGAATGTCAGTGAGTTGTTTCTTATGTCACTGGTACAAGTTAGTGATCAGGAATCAAAGCATTGGTGGGAGGAAGTGAGTGAGAACCGGAATTCATATTTTCTCTACTTCTGGTTGTATTGCTAGGCATAAGGGCTTGGACTGACTCTGACATCCACCCCACCTACTTAATCTGCTGTAGGCGAGTGAACGTGCCCACAGCTCTGCAGGCTAAGTGTATGTGAAAGGAGGGTGTTAAAATGTTTTCGTGACATGTGTGCATAAACATGTGAATTTCTTCATCTCAGCATATCACAGTGTCATATCTTGCCGGACATCTATATGCTGGGTGTCTGCATATGTTAATGTTATTCTTTGTCCTCAGAGAAGAAGATTCTGGCATGGGAAGTACAGCAAACCTCATTAGAGCTTTAAAAAATGTATCATTGAAAGTGCAGAAGGAACAGAGTCAGTCAGTATGTGCACTTCTTGATTGAGCGGCGCCTGAGAGAGAGCCAAACTCAGGCATGTGTGTAATGAGGCCTCTATTAACAAGTTGGGCCATCCTGCCTCTTCCATCCCCCATCTTCCCCAGGCACAGCCTCCCAGCCTTAAGGGCCCCAGCTCCTTCCTTCAGATGAGGCCACAGTCCCAGACAGGCACCTGAAGGAGGAAAAGCCACCCTCCTGCAGGATTGGAAAACCTCCACCAGCCAGGCAGGGCAGTTCTCTAGATGGCAGCATCCAAATTTTTAGAAGCAACAGCCCCTTTCTCAGTGTCTTTACAGCACCAGAAGAGCAGAGAGGCTGGCCACATATGAACCTAAACTTCACATATGAGCCAAAGTATCTTGACTTACTTGCAGGGAGCACCACTCAGGCTTTTAAGATTTATCTTTGATCTTGTTTTAAGTGCATTCTGAAACAATGCCCTTGCTGCACAAGGTTCTAAACTGAGAGTAGTGGCCAGAAGCTCTGCTGCCATTGGGTCATACACAGTAGGCCACTCTAAGGATATTAGCCTCGGCCATCAGGTGCTCCCGGGACTTGGGCTGGAGGAACATGAATGATAGAGCTACCTGGGTCCAAAAGAGCAGAGTGATGGGAAGCCACAGAAATCAGAACTAGGAGATTTGGGTGCCAGGAGGCCACATCAATTCAAGTCAGTGTCACAGACTGTTTCTGTGTCATAGACATAGAATCTTGGGGCAGAGTTAGAAGTGAGGGCTGAGGGGTAGAGTAGGTTTATTATACTCTTAGTGACAATTCTGTGTAAGAGCCAAGATGGGTACAGGCCTAGAGGTGCCCATCTGCTGCTCTGAACTGTCACCAGTTGGATATGTGATAAAGTCCTTTAGTACTTGGGGTGGGGCATCTGGCTGGCTCAGTTGGTGGAGCATGCAACCCTTGATGTTGGGTTGTGAATTCTACATCCACGCTGGATGGAGAAATTACTTACAAATAAAATATGTAGGGACACCTGGGTGGCTCAGTCAGTTAAGCGTCTGACTCTTGGTTTCGGCTCAGGTCACAATCTCATGATTTGTGAGACCAAGCCCTACCTTTGGGCTCAGTACTGACAGCATGGAGCCTGCTTGGGATTCTCTCTCTCCCTCTCTCTCTCTCTGCCCCTCTCCTTCCCTCTCTCTCTGTCTATCTCTCAAAATAAATAAAAAATAAATAAATAAAAATATGTAACCCCCCCAAAAAAACCCAAACATTTGGGGCATAAGTTACCACACAGATGAGACATGGCTAGCCTTACTGGTTTTAAGAGAGTCCCACCTCTCTTAAATTTGGGTAGGGACAAGAGAGGATTCATTTGAGTCAGGGACTCAGGATTGATGAGGACAATGCTGAGCCCAAATGGAGAAGCAAGCAGCTATATCCAAAGGAATTCCAAAGACAGTTCCTTCCATTGTTCCATGAATTGGGATTTAAGTGGTTTGAGGATATTTTTTATCTGAAATTATGGCAGTGACTTGAGACTTAAGTGCAGAAGAGATCAAGCTTCTGAAAAGAAGTGGCTCTAAGTTGTAGACTCAAGGGTAAAGGTAATCAATATGAAAGGAAAAGAGTGGCCATTCGTTCATTCAACCATTGTTCCCTGCACCCTGGGTGCCCGATACTATTTAGGTGACAGGGATATATAGTAGTGAAAATAACAAAGTCCCTGCTCTCATGGTACCTGTCCCATATTCTAGTGATGGTGACAGATGATAAATAAGATCTATATGTATTTTTTAAATACATATTTCTATATTTCTATGTTCCCTCCCTCCATCCCTATCTGTCTCTGTTGCTGGCTCTGTTAGTACTTACCCCTACTGCCAACAGATGAATAACGGAGGGAGGATGCTATTCTGGGTAGGGTGGCCACAGAATGCGTCAGTGGTTATGGTGTGACATTTGAGCAGAACTAGAATGAAGTGAGGGAGGGGGCCAGGTAAACACAGAGGGAAAGGTGTCCAAGGTAAAGGGCATAGTGAGCCCAGGGACAGGCAGGAATATGCGGGGGGGCTGGAAACAAGGGAGTGAGTGTGGCATCATCAAGGAGTAGATCACAGGCTGGAAGAAGCGTCATGGTGCAGGCTACATAGGGCCTTGAAGAGCATGATAAAGATTTAGGAATTTATTTTGAGTGCAGTGAGATGCCACTGAAAGAGCATATATTCCTCAAGTTCCGGACGGCCTGAATGGCACTCTGCCATCATGATTGCCCAGTGCTGTACTTACCTGTGAAAGATTGTGTCTCCCAAACCCCAATTTTGGGGAAAATGGTTGTGCCCTTTAGCCACCAATTGTGTACTTCTGGGCCTCAGTGGGGCCTAAAGAGGGGGAAAGACATAAAGGCTGCAAATCTCAGGCTGCTTGGGCAAAGCCTTCCTATCTGGATGGTGGTAGCTACAGGTGCGGCCTTGTGGATGGGGGTTGCCTTGACCTCCTACTTGAGTTGCATCTTGCACAAGGAAGTGGCCAGCACTCCAGTGTTCAGAACACAGTTTCTGCTTCCTCATCCCTGAATTCTTCCTCCTAACTTCTCCATAGACCAGCCCTCTGCTTAACAGAGCCTTGGACACCTGCTATGTCCATTTTCTTCTGCCCGAAGCAAGGTACAGTAGGCCTTCCCAGGCTTCTTCCTTATGTAGGAAGTGAGGCATCCCCTTAATTCCCCACACACTTAAAGAATAAGCTTTGTCTGCAGAGTTTATAGGCTCATTTGGGAAAACTCTGCACCCCACATATGATTCAAATATATTAGCAGATATACACAACAAAGGAGCCCAGATTCCAGAAGCTTATTTCTTTCACAGGTGCCCTTCCTTGTAGCCTTAGGAAATGTAGGCGGTCTTGCCATTTGTATGTTTCCGTGTGTGTGTGTGTGTGTGTGTGTGTGTGTCTTACAAAATAAAGATTTATTTCTTGCTCATGCTACATGTCCATTGCGGATGGTTGTAGGTCCATGCTGTATTCATTCCAGGACTGAGGCTGGAAGGCATAATCCCTGTGTGCAACATACTTCTCCTCCTCATCAGAATTACTTCCCACTGATGGTTTTTGCAAAACAGGATGGAACTCTGTGCTTTCTTTTGCAGAATAAACCCATACTGCCTGCCTCAAATCACCATCTTGCTCCCATCCCCCTGTTTTGTTTTTATCAGAAAGTTCTTGAACACACACACGTCATTAAAATATTGTCAAAGGTTATTTAATGACCTAAGAGAGATACATACACAAAACAGTATGTTCAGTGTAGTCGTGTGTGTGTTCTAAGTAGAGCTAAACATGCATAAATATGTCCATCAAAGTGGTTGGTGGCATTGTGACTGATTTTTATTTCTATCTTTTTCATGTCCATTTTCAAATTAAAATAAATATTTTTTTAAAAATTTGTACGTGCCAACTACCTGGAAATAATGTCAGAAAGTCACAGTCTCAACCTTTTTTCATCTAACAGCTCTCCAGAAGGCAGGGCCTTCTGAGGCCTGCCAGCAAATCCTTTTTAAATAGAGCACATGTGTGTAGCAAACATTCATGGACTGATCCTCTGACCCACTGACCAACCTCCTTTTGTTAGGCACCTGCACGTGGCTTAGAATCATGCATACACAAGAGCACAGAACCAGGAAAGATTTTAGAAATGATCTTGCCTGATTGCCCTCTCAGTGCATGACTCTCTCTCTTGCGTCCCTGACTGGGATTCATCCAGTCTCCGCTTGGTCACGTCTGGGATGGGGGCCACGGGGCAGGAATGGTGGACAATGGCCTTCATTAAAGGAGGTCCACCCTATAGACAGGAAGGATCTAACCCCCAAAACTCCTACCTTCAGATTCTAGCCCCCAGATCTATGGTACTCCACATCTTTAAGTGCTCATGGGAAATAAAAGGGGATGTGAGATAAAGAATAGAAGTTCATGTCACTTTTTCTGTTGTTTTAAGAATCTCTTGGGGCGCCTGGGTGGCGCAGTCGGTTGAGCGTCCGACTTCAGCCAGGTCACGATCTCGCGGTCCGTGAGTTCGAGCCCCGCGTCGGGCTCTGGGCTGATGGCTCAGAGCCTGGAGCCTGTTTCCGATTCTGTGTCTCCCTCTCTCTCTGCCCCTCGCCCGTTCATGCTCTGTCTCTCTCTGTCCCAAAAATAAATAAACGTTGAAAAAAAAAAAAAAGAATCTCTTTTTGTTCATCTTAGTTTCTCTTCCATGCTGTCTGGCACCACTCAAAGATTTGCCTGCTTCTCTGTTTCTCCCTTTTCATGTCTGTGGTTTCTTTCTCTCTTAGGTGAAACATCATCAGCCTATTTCTCCCCACTTCATCCTGGCCACTTTTCTTCAGCCATCCCTGTGCTTTTATTTCCTACCCTGTATGTAACTGGCTTTCTTTGACACATCCTATTCTATTTTCATCACCCTTTTTCCTTTCTTCATTAAAATTTCTTATTCTCTCTGGCTACCTGAGTGGCTCAGTTGGTTAAGCATCAGAGTCTTCATTTCAGCTCAGGTCATGATCTCGCAGTTCTTGAGATCAAGACCCACTTGGGATTCTCTCTCTCCCTCCCTCCCTCCCTCCCTCCCTCCCGCTCTCTCTCTCTGCCCCTCCCCTGCTCTCCCTCCCGCTCTCTCTCTCTCTGCCCCTCCCCTGCTCTCTCTCTCTCTGTCTCTCTCAAAATAAAGAAATAAGCATTTTTTAAAACCAACTTCTTATTCTCTTTCTCTTTCATAGTCATAGTAAAATAGACATTATAGTAATGCCCCTCCAAATGGGACTCAAAAGCAGTTCCTAACTATAAAACAAGTTTATGGAAAAACAAATTGTTTTGTTTTGTTTTGTTTTGTTTCAGATTTGCACAGTGATGATTATTTTAGTGCTTCTTTTTTTTTTTTGCATTTTTATTGTAAAGCACATACAACATTAAATTTACCATTTTAAAGTGCATAATTCCGTGACATTAAGTATATTCACAATATTGTGCAATTGTCACCATTCTCTAGTTCCAGAACTAGAACTTTTGCATCACCCCAGATGGAAACCCTATGCCCATTAAGAAGTCACACCAGTTCTCCCCTCTCCCAGCCTCTGGCAATAACTGAATTGCGTCCTGTCACTATGGGTTTGCCATTTCCGGATATTTCATGTAAATAAAGTATAATATGTGGCCTTTTGTGTCTAGCTTCTTTAATTCTGCATGTTTTCAAGCATGTTTTGTTAAAGTTGTAGCATGCATCAGCACTTTTGATGCATTCATTCGGCATGCATGCATTTCTTTACATGACTGTTTAATATCCTGCTATATGAATATACCACATTTTGTTTATCCGTTCATCAGTTGATGGATATTTGGGTTGTTTCCATCTTTTAGCAGTTGTGAATAGTGCTGCTGTGAACATTTGTGTACTACAGGTTTTTGAACTTGAACATTTGAATACAAATGTTCCTTTTTTCTTTCTTTCTTTTTTTTTTTTTTGAAGTATTAATTATTTTCTCCAAACACTGGCTTGTTTATTTGTTTCTTGCTGTGGGCAGGGATGGGTGTGCCACTCTTTTTCTGATGCCCTAAGCAAAGCTCAGCCTATCCACTGGCTGTTCCCTGTTCTTGTGCCTCTTGATAATCTGTTCCCCTGTCTCCCATCCTCTCTCTTCCCTGCACGAATTTGCATTTGTATCTGGGTGATACCCCACTCAAACAATTTGGCATTCCTATTGGCAAGTGGATTCCCTCCCTCTTATAGAGGTGATTTTTGTTTAAATAAGTACAATGAATATGTCTAATTCAGAAAGGCCTTCAGCCTCAGTTCTCAGCTTCCCCTAACAAGGCCCCTTTCCAACTCAATTCCAGGAAAGCAGGCTCCAAGAACTCAAGCCAGGAGAGGCCCTTTCCTCAGGCCTCAGCTCATAAAGCCAAGGTGTGTCTGGGCCCCTCGCCTCTGTCAGACTTGGAACTTGAGCCTTCACTTGCCGGCTGCTGTCAGAGTTCAGTGCTCCCTGCCAAGCCCTCGGAAAGCTGGGGGCTGCAGAGAAGAGCCAGGCATCGGATTACTGCCTACAGAAATGCGGGGGCTACCCCATGTGACACTCCCCATGTACAGTGTCAGTGTGAGCAACCACAGGCATCATCAGTGTTTGGGATCTCATCACAAAAAGCAGTGTGATTATCTTGCCACCTCTCAGAGATACAGATGCCACTGTCCCTTTCCCCTCTGCCTCCCCACTTTTTCCCTGGGGTTGCCTCTCTCCCCTCTTCCACATTCCCCTGCTTTCCCAGGTCTGTTTTTCTGCCGACTTGCCCCAAAGGCTCTCTAGTTCTCTCCTGCCCCTTTGATTTCCTCCCCTCCTTTCATCCTCCAAACTTTTCCTATCCACTCCCTGTCTCTTTGCCTTTCTCGGTGTGTCTTTCGGATCTGTTTCCTTTGACACTGGTCCCAGGCCCACTGCCAAGTTTCAGACCCATTAGTGAGGTGCCTCGCTGACTGAAACGCAAATCAAGACTGATCCGGGTACAATTAGCAGCTGCTCACACCTCATCTGGAAAGCATTAGCCAGCACTGAGAGTGGAAGGAGGGAACTATTGATGCCAAACAGAATAGATCTCCTATTTGGGAGCAGGAAAGCATCCTGACCCAGTAGAAGTATAACTGGAAATAAGCTACAGAGAGACAAAGAGGCCCACGTGAGAAACAAAGATGAGTGGCCCGTTAACTGACCTTGGGGATCCTTCAGCATCTATGCAAGAGATACAGACTGCTCCACCTCGACTCAGGTATACATCTGTCACCTGGGTAAAAGGGGTACCTATTCCATTTAATCCAGATGTTTAAACCAGGAGTTTTCTGAAGATACCATCTTCACACTGGTATCTTGGTCCTGCCGGAGATCTAATGTGCTATAAGAATCACCTGGCATTGAGTTAAAAATGCAGATTCTGATGCGCTAGGACTGGGGAGGGCCCTGAGACTCTCCCTTTACAGCAAACGGGTGGGTAAACCACACTTTAACGAAAGGTCTAGGACAGTTCAGCTCTTGTAGCTTTGGTCAAAAGCCTTTGCTAGAGGTCCCTCCCAGTATTGTGCTGCTCCTTTTTAGGATTCACAATGATAATTAACGATAAGTGATGTAATTAGCCGTTGGATGCCCATCTTCCCAATTCAAATGCTAGCTGCGCAGGGGAAGGGACCAGGCCGGTCTGGCTCACCTCTGCATCCCCTGTACTAGCTCAGTGTGTTGCATATAGTAGGTGTTCAGTAAACATTTCACAAGTGAACGAACCAGCTCAGTCCTCAAGGTCCACCAAGGGCTCTCTTCTTTCAAAGGGCCTTCCTAGATCAGCATTCCTTATCTGTATCTGCCCGGTGGCATTTGGCAATTTCCCATGTGTTTTAGCCCCTCAGCTGCTTGAAGCTGAAACTTTGCCTTCTCAGTTTCTGAACTTTTTTAATGCCCTTCCTCCTCCATCCCCCCACTCCCACCCCATCTTAGTACTGGCTTTCTCTAGTAGGCATTTAATGTTAGTTGATTGAGAGACCCTAGGATGATGCCAAGTTCTATTTAGACCTCAATTATAATGCCCAAGGGGTGGCTGAATTTTGGCTGGGCCCGAAGCCAAGGTTTTACATGCCCCAGTGGAAAAACCTTTAATACTACCTAACACATTCATGGGGTGGGAAGGCTGAGACATTATGTGTACACGAAATCAAGAGATGTAATATTGTAAGGCTCCCAAAGCAGTTATAAATCAAGCCACTCCAGAGGGTTGACTGCACAGCTGTGGCCATTACCTCACTCCTCTTTTCTCCACTGAAAACGATGGCTCACATTGCAAGACTTTACTTACAGGGGTGAGGGCTGTTCTTTTCTAGGATTAGGCAGACCATTTATCTGGGAAATGTAGAAAATGTAGCATTCTGCCATAGATAGGAAAATCTGATTTTGTTCAGAATTCATCGAATGTCCTAACTATTTTTCAAACATTCAGGGCTTCATGACACCCAGTATGTCTTTGTCAAGTACTTTCCCCTCATAATCTTAAAATGTGTGTATTTTAAGGGACATTTAATGCATGTGTTTTTTATTTATTTACACTCCGATCATCAAAATATTGTTATGAAAGACCTGTTTGATGTCTAAGAAGCTTTATGAGCATTATTTGGAAGTTTAAAAAGCTTGCTTCCAGGGTAAAAAACAGGAAGTTGTGTTTTTCCGAAAACACATTGCCTTTAACACAAAAAGGCTTGAAGGCTTTTCCAGAATCCTAATTTTGCAGGGCTTGAGGGGTTTAGAGCCAGTAGAGCCCTAGCTCACATCCCTGTCTCTTCAGTGAATCAAAGCATAGCTGGAAGTCCCAGGCTTGGCAGAGACAGGCTGCCACACTTGACTGGAGTTTGTGACCCTTCCAATACCCAACGGTGACAAAGCTTAATCTGTCTGGAGACTTCCAAGCATTTTTTTACAATCAGTACCCTAGATGCATGTTCAATGTGTATTCCTGCAAAACTCCTGGCTGTGGCTTGATTATCTTCTTAAGCAGATAAGGCATAAATCTCAGGGTGTTAGAGACAACTTTTGAAGTTTGAAAGTATTTGGCAAGGAAATCCACCAGAATGCAGCTCAAAGATGTGATTCTGTGGGGTGGATTTTCAATGATCTGACTGATCTCTGGGTGGGACATGAGGCAGGAAATGTAGGATGCTCCATGTGGTCTGTTAAGGCCCTGTCCAAAATCGGCCCTAAAAACTGAGAGCTACAACTTTGGTTTCTGAGTTCTGGTTCGCTTATAGGTGAAATGGATGGGGTGGGTTAGTTTCAAAGTGATGCTGAAGTACAAACACACACACACACACACACACACACACACACACAGTGTTTGTATGTAATGTAGAAACATAATGAGTGAGGAATAGAAAATAGAAGAGATTCTGGTGGAAGAAAAATTGCAGTGTGTGTAACACCAAGAAGAAACTCAATGAATAGTTACTGAATGAGGAGTGACTGCATATTGCTGAGAACGCATAAGGGGAAATCTGTGTTCACGGCTGCCAACTCAAATAATCTTCTCATCTGTTCCAGTGCAGGGTCATGGAAGTTTGGGGTGACAGGAGAACAGGAAACCACTGCTAGGCAGGTAGCAGTCGCCTATGCAAGTGGCAAAGGCAGAGGGAGGCCCGTGTTCCCCAGGCCACGTGGCCTACCTCCTCATTATCCTCCCTCCTCTGAAGCCTTGGAGCTCAGCCTAAAAGAAGCAGAGCCCTGCCTGGAGAATGAGTCTCCCAGGAATGATACTCAGTATCTGAGTTAACCCCTCAGCAGATATCACGGAAGGGCCTGCCATCTGTCAGGCGTGGCATAGCCATCTCAGAGCCACAATGGTGGCTAAGATGCAATCCCCCCACTCAGAGTGCACAGTCTAGCAAAGGCGAGCTGCCAGCTTCTTCCTGCCTGCCCAAAATTCGAGTGAGTGTGAATGGAAACAGCAGGTCAGAGGGAGAGATGAGCAAGAGATGGAACTGACAGTGCTATAGCCTGAACAGATGTAAGGGGCAAAGGAAAAGGCCGCGTTAAGGACATCACTAGAGTTTCAGGTCTCAGTCTCTCAGAGGGTAGTGGTGATTCTAGCAAAAACGGAGACTGTAGAGGGGAAAAGCAGTTGAGAGTGAAGAGACCAGGGTCAGTTTGAAACCTACTGGCTAAGTCTAGTGAGACATCTCTCTAAAATGACACTAGGGAGGCCTTTCTTTCTTCATTTTGGAAGAAAAAAAATGGCTGCCTAGAAGGTTCATACACCAGCACCAAAAAGGAGAGGAGAATGAACATGAAAGCCGTTGTCGAAGGGACTCCATTCTTGACTGTTCTGCCACCTAAAGACCAGTAGAAACAGTTGGTTCTCTTGGCCTGGGCATGCCTAGATCAGAATTAACACACCAGTCTGTCTCAGGATGAAAGTGTTCTAAGTGTTCTCAGGATGAAAGAAGAGTAATCTCACACCCCATTAAATGGATCAGATGTGTGTGCTTTCAGTGGGTAGTGGTGAATCTACATGTGGAAAATTATATTCAGAAATGCCTGACTCCAGCACTTAAATTCCATGGCACACATGGAAGGAATTGAGGAGATAGCCAAATTCACAAATATTCCACCCACACTGTGCAATATGGCGTCCTGATGCATTTTGGAAACCGAATTGCAACATGACATGGTGGGAAAACCTCTTCACAGTTAAATATGGATGCCCTGAACAAGGACTACATTCTTTACAAGATTTTTGCATCACTAAGGACTTGACCGATTCCATCATTTTCTGAAGAGTAATCATGGACTATCACCTCTGGCTATCTAGAATGCTTTGGCAAATTCATCGTTTTGAAGAGCTTAATGTTCCAGAGAGCAAAGTGCCAAAACTTTAAGTGCCGAAACTTTATTTCAGTGATCTTGAGTGAAATCTTTCCCTAAGGCATAGACATTTTCTTCTTACATGGGAACTTAATTTCACTTAAAGAAGGCCATTCACAAACTAGGCTATAATAAGAGATGTGCTAGACTACACATTTCTTGAGAAGTGCATGCAAAAACTGGTGACATCCAAAGGTCTGTAGTCTATTTAATGATATTGTTACTGATGTTAATTTCCTCACTTTGATAATGGATTCTGCTTATGTGAGATGATACTGTTGGGGAAGCTTGGAGAAGGATACCTGGGAACTATTTTGGCAGCTTTTTGTGAGTCTAAAATCATTCAAAATAAGTTTTTGGTTTTTTTTTAAGTACCCTGAGATGAGGGATTCTGTTTCAGTTATCAAGTGGATGGATAGAAGAAGGAAAAAAGGAAGGCAGAAGGGAAAGAAGAAGGAAGGAAAGAAAGACAGAGGGATTCAGGACCTTTAGAGATCTAAACAGCTGTATGGGAGCGAGTGGGGAGTATCAGAAATGTGGAAGCTTTAAAGGCAGGCAGGCTCTGAGGTCATACCTCCTTCCTAACTTTGTGACAGATTTCTTAAACTGGGAACCTCCATGTTTACCTTTGTAATATTAGGGATAAAAATACATGCTGCAGAAGATTGCTGTGAGGATTAAATTAAAAAGTATTTCCAATACACCCAATAGATTATTCATCACCCAGTGGGTTCTCAATAAATTACCCTATTCTAAATACCCCTTAATAACGAGTGGTTGGGGCACCTGGGTGGGTCAGTCGGTTAAGCATCTGACTTGATTTCGGCTCAGGTCATGATCTCATGGTTGTGAGATCAAGCCCTGCATTGGGCTCCTCGCACAGTGTGGAACCTGCTTGGGATTCTCTCTCACCCTCTTTGCCTCTCCCCCACTTGTATGTGTGTTTGCACTCTTTCTCAAAAATAAATAAATGACATTAACAAAAATGTGTGATTCTAATTCTTCTGTCTTCTTTCTGTAGCTCTGGTTACTAATCATCAGAATTCAGCTCTCACACTTCACCGCTCTCCGCATGCTTCCCTCTTTAGTTTGCTGCTCCTTATATGTTGTGACCTCGATATAGTTCTATATACAGTATTAAACAGGCTCAACATGAGAATCTCATCTGTGAATAACATATTTTTGTTTCAGCCCAAAGACATTAATTTTAGCTGTTCAGAAACCTTTTTCTTTTGACTTTCTGGTTTGGGGCTGAGTTCTAGATGAATGAGGTCATGATATTAATAATAATAGCCATCACTTATTAATCATTAGAATGGTAACTATGCTAAGCATTTTACATACATTATCTCGTTTAATTCTCACCACTACTCTATGAGGTAACTATTTTGGTCACTACACTGGACATTGAGAATTTCACCCCTTGTCCAAGGTGCCAGAACTAATTATCTGCAGAGCTGACATAAGACCTGGTCACAAGACCTGGCTGACTCCAGAGCCCAAGCTCCTATCACAGAGGATACTGTAGCAGCTTTCTATTCCTTCATTGCCATTGAGAGTACATTTTTTAAAAAGATTATTCTTAAGCAATCTGTACACCCAGTGTGGGGCTTGAACTCATAACCCCGAGTCGCATACTCTTCCGACTGAGTAAGCCAGGCACTCCTGCCATCAAAAGTACTTTTAAATGGTCCAGTCCTTAGAGTGTAATCTGGGTCCCTTTGATGAAGAAAGTAAAGGGGAGGTAAGAAGAAGGGAATAAGTTAGCAACCAAGAATCTAGTTCTTTAAAAACCTCAAGAAGACAACAGTACTGGAAACAGCACTATTTTATACTGTAGACTCTTAATAAGTGTGTGTTGAGTGTTTCACTAAGAAACAGGGTTTCTCCAAACTGCCTATAGAAGGAAAGCTTTCTCAGAGAAGGTTTCTTCTTTCTATATCCTGCAACCCCTCATCTTTTATGCTGAATCTACCCCCTCACGCACAGCAGAGGCAGCCAGAAAACCTCTCTCACAGAACATGAAGCTGTAGGATTTGAATTACATAATTTCTTTCTATAGGTAATCTCTTAGGAATCGTCTACTTTGCATTTTGAAAAATTCTTGTGTTTGATGACCAGACATCTGAAGAAATGCTAATGATCTCTCCAGACATCTGTAGGTGTTCATTGCTCATGAGCTTAAGCCCACAATGGGAGTCATGCTGGTAGACACAAAAGAAGGAATAGAAGGCAGAGAATTTGGGCTAAGAGGCATGGCATGGAGAAAATGTGCCTATTCTATTCTATAAGGGAGCAGAGGCCAGAATCCAGCAATGTCACAGACCTAACCAGCTGTAAAGTCAGAGGAGCCTTTAAACAGAAAAGGTTGTTGGGCCTTGGCATGTATTTTGCAATGGGTTGTGGTGTGAGGGATGTTTGGAACAGCTGTAAACAGGAACCGCTGTGTCCTTATTAGGAATAATCACTTCTCCAGGCAGAGAAGTGGCTGTTGACGCTGTCCTCGTGACCTCCTTCCTCTCTCCAGGCCCCAGCATAGCCTCACTATCACTCCTGTAAGAACCCATTGAGGCTGTCCTCTATGGTTGCTCTTGGAGATTGCTGCATGGCAGGGCCTGAGAAAAGAAAAAGCCAGAGATTCCATCTGGCTGGGTCCACCTTGATCCCAGCTGCTCACAAGAGCTGTTTATTCCGACCAACACTGAGCCTAGTGTAGCCCTCCTCCCTACAGGGTGGCCTTAAGAGCTGTCCAGCAGGCCTGGCAAATTTTGTCAAAGCCAGAACACTGGGCAGGACTTCAGGGGGTGGGTCTGGGTGCTCAGCAGCCTGAATTTGGAGAGGCAAGAGCTCAACAGAAGGTAGTGGCTATGAAAAGAGCAGATTGGTGCCTCAGCTTCCTTGCTGGAAAGGGCACATGAATCGTCAGGCCTCAATGCCAGAGGTCATTGCCCCAGGGCACTTTAATCCAGTATCACCTATACAGAGGTAGTTAAAAGTGCAGGCTGTGACAACAGATAATATGGGTCAAAATTCTGGCTCTGCCTCTTCTTAGATTCGTGTTACTGGGGATTAAAGTAAGACTTGGCAAGTAGCTGAATAAGGGGACACAAAGAGCCTTTTAGAAGTCTAGGCATAGGCCAAACTGCCTTGGAGGAGGTGATGGTCGTTTATAAAAATTTGAGATTGGGGTGCCTGGGTGTTTCAGTCGGTTAAGCTTCCGACTTTGGCTCGGGTCACTATCTCGTGGTTGGCAGGTTTGAGCTCCACATCGGGCTCTGTGCTGCACAGAGCCCAGAGCCTGCTTTGGATTCTGTGTCTCCCTCTCTCTCCGCCCCTCCCCTGCTCATGCTCGCTCTCTCTCTTTCTCTCTCTTCAAAAATAAAGATTAAAATTTTTTCTTAAAAAATTGAGATTAAGGAGGCAGCAAATTTAAAGATGAATATCAAGTCAGTTTTTCACATTTTGAGTTCCGAGAGCCAATGAAATAATCAAATGAAAATGCCAAATAGGCAGGATGAAAAAATGAAATGCAGTTTAGGAGAGAGGTTAGAACTAGATTTTTTCATCATTGATCCATGCATGATCCTACCTTATTATATTTTGCCTTTAACGACATGATGAACACTAGGGGCCTTTAACCCAACTAACCGTCACCAATAACCCACAGCTGCTGAGGCGCGAATCCACGTCCCATTCTTCCATCTCACAGGAAACCGTGATCCTGAGTCCTTGTCTATAATTCCCTTGCATTGATTTCTGTATTATTACATATACATTCTTGTCTACAAAATAAGTTGGTTTTGCTTGTTTTTGTACTTTATAAAGAGGCAATACTATAAGGTCTGTTGGAACTTGCTTTTGTCTCTCAACCTCATGTCACTAAGATTTATATATGTATAGCTGAATATCATTGGGTTTCATTACTATATAACATTCTGTTGTGTGAAAATTCAGTTTATGTATCTATTGTCATTGGGCATATGAGTGGTTTCCAGTGTTTTTGCTCTTCTGAACAGTGAACTATGAACATTTCCTTTTCCTTGTGTCTCCTGGTGCATATATGTAAGAGTTACTCTTGGGCCTAAACTAGGAGTAGAATTGCTGCGTCATACAGCATACAAATGTTCAACTCTTCAAGATAATGCCTAAGCGGTTTTCAAAGTTGTTGTATTAATGAGATGAAGATTTGAGAGGTATCATCAGGACAACTGTTAGTCATAGAAGCAAATGAGTTTGTCCAGGGAGATAATGTAAAGCAAGAAAAAAAAAAAAAAAGGAGGATTGATGCCCTATTCTTAGAAGCATATATGTTCAAGTATGTACTGGAGGAAGAGGAGCCAGACAAGGAAACAGAAATGGGTGGTCAGAGGGGAGGGAGCAGATCACAACTGGGAAAGAAGAGAGTCAAGCACTCCAAAAGAGAAGAGTTCCTTAAAGACTGGGTAGCCAGCATCAAAGGATGCTGCAGAGATGAGAAGGCTAAAGGTAAAGAAAAGGTCAGTGATCTTTAAGAAAGCTATTTGTGGCTTCATTGACTGCTGAGGGTGGATGCCAGATTTTAAGAGATTTATGGGTGAGTGTGGGTGGGTGGTAGAGAGAAATACTGTGCTCTGAATTATTATACACAAGCTGAGAATTAGGAAAGTGGGACAAGCTTATGTGAGATGGCAAACGCTTAGGGCTGAAGGAAATCGGAGGTGTAAGAAGAGTGGAAGAAGCTTGGACTCGGCACCAGTGGTAATGGGATGAGGAATTGGGGGAAGAGGAAAGAGAAGTGAACATATGGGGCTCCTGTGTTTCAGCCTAAGTGCTAGACCCTCTACATGCATTGACTTCAGAGAAATAAATAAAGGGGCACCTGAGTGGCTCAGTCGATTAAGCATCCAACATCAGCTCAGGTCATAATTGCATGGTTTGTGTGTTTGAGCCCTGTGTCGGGCTCTGTGCTGATAGCTCAGAGCCTGGAGCCTGCTTCAGATTCTGTGTCTCCCTCGCTCTCTGCCCTTCCCCTCCTCATGCTCTGTCTCTGTCTCCGTCTCTCTCAAAAATAAATAAACATTAAAAAAAATTAAAAAGGGTGCCTGGGTGCCTTAGTCAGTTAAGCTTCTGACTTAGGTTCAGGTCATAATTTCATGGTTTGTGAGTTCAAGCCCCACATCGGGCTCTGTGCTGACAGCTCAGAGCCTGGAGCTTGCTTTGGATTCTGTGTCTCCCTCTCTCTCTGCCCCTGCCCTGCTTTTTGTATGTCTCTCTCTTTCTCTCTCTCAAAAATAAACATAATTTCTTTTTCTAATAAAAAAAAAAAAGAAATAAAAAGATAGCTAAGAAGTAGCAAGGACTCAGTGGAGATTAGAAAGCTTCCAAATGTAATGGAACTACACAGTCTGGATTTTCTCCAGTATGCTGAAATGCCAGGAGCAAGAATCTGAAGACAGTGCAGTTGAGCAAGGGTTTCAGATATACAGGGTGGAAGCCAAAAGGCAATAGGGTGGATGAAGCCAAAAAGAATCACTTCTTGGCTAATGTGAGGACCTTGTGGGGAGAAAAACCAATAAGGTCATGGGGGCAGATTAAACTGAAAAAGCGGGGGTGGTGGGGAGATCAAGGGACTGAAGTTCACAAAGGGAGACAGAGCCAGTTCAGCATTGGCATGATGGGGTGAGATTGGAAGGTGAGAGCTTTGGGCACAGGGACTTTCCTGGTTTGGGATCTTAGAGATTGGGGAGCTGAGTGCTAAGAAGTTTGTAGTGTAGCCACTGGGATGGGTGCTGACAGAGAAGAGAATGTAGATGAAGGCCACTGGGACTGAGAAACCAGAAGGTTGGGCTCTACATAGCACTGATTAGCTTATGTTATTTTATAATCTTCATAACCACCAATGGAGTAGATGTTACTAGAGACATAACACTGATGACCAACCTGAGGCTCCTCTAACTGGGAAGAAATGCTGGGATTTTTTTATTTTTATTTTTAAAAATTCTTTTCTAATGTTTATTTATTTTCAATAGAGAGACAGAGAACAAGCAGGGATGGGGGGGCAGTGCAGAGAGAGACAGAGACACAGAATCCAAAGCAGGCTTCAGGCTCTGAGCTGTCAGCACAGAGCCCAACACAAGGCTCAAACTCACATGCTGTGAGATCATGATCTGAGCTGAAGTTAGGTGCTTAACCCACTGAGCCACCCAGGCGCCCCATGAAATGCTGGGATTTGAAGTGAGTCTTCTGTGCCTGCAACTCCCACGCACCATTCAAGGCTCAGTTCAGATGTCATCTGTTAAGACTGAGCCATGGGCCCTTCTGAGATTTCATGAATCTTTCTACTACCTTGTATTCCAATTGCTCATTTACCTGTCTCTCATTAGTATATAGGAAGATGACCATGTCTTTCCTATTTCCTATGCCTGGCACCATTTGTGGTCCAGAATGGGCTCAGTAAAAGTTTATGAAACTAATGTGTTTGAAAACAATAGACTGGGCCCAGAGCCATACCAAGCCAGGAGTCTCCATTTCCAACATTTGGACTTAAAGCCCCCATAAGCTTGGTTTGAGAAAAAAAATGACTATAATATAAGATCAGTGTGGCAGAGGCTAACAGAAGGGCAGCCAAGAGAAGCAATGGGGAGGGGGTCTGGGAAGGGGTGGGCTTATCTGGATAGGAAAGCATTGAAAAGACAGTAGGAGATAAAAGTAGAGCAATACCAAGTATCTATCTGTTGAATTACTTAAGTAGTTAATTAACCAAAGGTCCCAGTTGTCTTTCTTTTTTTTTAATTTGAGAGAGAGAGAGAGAGCATAGGGGACAAGGGCAGAGGGAGAGAGAGAGAGAAGGGGGGGAGAGAATGAGAGAGAGAGAATATCTTAAGCAGGCTCCATGCTCTGCACAGAGCCTGATGCAAGGCTCAATCCCATGACCCTGGGATCATGACCTGAGCTGAAACCAAGAGTTGAGCACTCAACCAACTGAGCCACACAGGTGTCCCAAAAGCCCCAGTGCCACCAGGTGCAACTCTAGTTTATCTGACCTCCATCACTCCCCTCATGACCCAACTCCAAAAGAAAGTAGAAAGGGTATTCCCCCTTCTTGAAACCCCCTCCTCTATTCAACCACCCACACAGCCTTGTTTCATTCCATATTCTTCACACCAGCCTTTCCTCTCACCACCCTCCCAGCTCCTCCCCTCACATGCCTCCCCCTCTTCACACGCGGGCACACACACACACACACACACACACACAGCCGCCCGTGTCATTCCATCCCCATCTCTTCCTGGCTGAAGCTCCCTGGTTTCCCAGACTGAGAGAAGAGAAAGCCTGTTTTCAGTTAAGCTTTGGTCACACACAGATGCCTTTTCCATTACTCTTGTTTTTCCTCTTGAAGTGTAACATTTCTAATTAACTCCCCACAGGGGAGGCCCTGCATTAATCACCCCCACATGAGGGGGGCAGGGGCCTTCGAGGCCAGCCCTGTGTTGCCTGCAGCTGACCCTTGAGCAGGCTACAACAGGAGCTTCCTTTGCTTTGGGGTAGGAATGGTGACCCCGCGGACAGTTTGAGGGCATGTCACTGGTTTGCCCACCTCTGGGGCCAAAGTCTGTGAAATGGACACTCTTCCAAGCCCCTTCACTGGTCTTCTGACAGCCTGAAGACACTAATTAACCTTCTCTGTGTAAGGACATGGAGTTTATCTTGCTTTACCTTAGAACCTAGGGAAGAGTTAGAAAACAAGGCCCATAACAGCCTTGTGAAAATCAGAAGGATCACCTCATGGATCGGTACTTTTGTACATACCTCTAAAGCACAACTTGCCCCACACATTATAAGAGTATAACTGAAAATGGTAGAGTCCCTCTGTCCCCTACAGAGAATTTCTATCACTGCAAATGTGATACAAGAAAATACACAAAGTTGCTTTGAAATCTGAATGCTGAGCCTTTGACTTAGCTCCATCGTTAGATCCCATGGATTAGCCACACACATAAGAAATTCAAATTTGGGCCTCAGGAAAATGAGACACATTTCTTAGGTTCCATAGGTTCCAAAGGTTCCAATACCAGAACTGTAAAAACTGCAAGTGTTTAACTTGTGAACATCCAGCGTTGGCTGTGATAAGTCCTTGGTACGATTTTGATGAACTACAGTAGGCCTGGAGTTGTGCTAGGAGCTTAGCAGTCACTGTGAAGTCTGCCGGGGGGCAGGGGGGAAGTCACCATGATTTTGTGTTGTACTGGGACTGACTGCCATGGGGAAACCCCATCTGTGTAGCAGGCCTGGGTCCTGCCTCTATGTCTATTTGGAGCCGTACTTCAGGAATCCTTGCTACTAGGTTTCATGGGCTGGAGATTGACCTGGTTGATTCTGGGGCTGGGAAAAGGAGTTGAAGCAGTACCCTGTCAGCAGCAGGAAGACAAAAGCCATGGGAACTGGGTTGTGGCAAGCAGCAGGGGGATAGGAGGAATTAGTTTGACTGGAGGGACTGGAGACTCTTGTCAGATTTGAGGCCCAGAGAACTCTGACAAGTGAAGGACACATGCTGTTTATAATCGCTCGTTAAGTAGACTTGATTACACCTTGAAAGCTCTGGGGCCCCTCTCCCAGGCACCTGCATCCAATTATCTATGGGCCCATCTACCTAGAAGAGGAACCGCATCTGGCTCCGATTCCCAGCCTGACTTCACTCTTTCCAGACACTCATCCTCTTTCTGACATGAATTTAAAGGAATACAGGTGGCAGAGGAGGCCCTGGCTATTGATCTACCCCTTCTAGAAACCTATCACTGTTTTGTATTTTACATCTGCCTTAAGTTTGATCACCAGCAACTTACTTCTCTGTACAGTTCATCCTGGTAACAATGTCCACACAAGCTGCTAATTTTCCCCCAACTTTACTGAGATATAATTGACATATAATGTTGCGTAAGTTTAAAGTATACAATGTAGTAGTTTGATATATGTATATATTGTGAAATAGTTACCATGGTGAGGTTAGTTAAGGCGTTCATCACCTCACATAGTTACATTTGTGTGTGTTTGTGTGTATTGTGAGAACTTGTAAGACTTACTCTCTTAGCAATTTTCAAGTATATGTTACAACATTGTTTTTTGTTTTTGTTTTTGTTTTGTTTTTGTTAGAACATCATTAACTGTAGTCACCATGCTGTACATTAGATCCCCAGGACTAAATCATCCTATAAATGGAAGTGTGGACCCTTTGACCATATTCCCACATTCCCCCTCCATGACCCTCACCCTCACGCCCAGACAACCATCAATCTACTCTCTGTTTCTGTGAGTTCAGTTTCTTTAGATTTCCATGTAAGTGAAATTATACACTATTTGTCTTTCTCTGACATTTCATTAAGCATAATGCCTTCAAGGTTCAACATCCATGTTGTCTTACGTGGCAGGATTTCCTTCTTTTTATGGCTGGATAATATTCCAGCGTGCATGTGTGTGTATCACCTTTTCTCCATTCATCTTTCGACAGACACTTAGGTTGTTTCGTGTCTTGGCTGTTGTGCACAAAACAGGGGTGCAAATATCTCTTCCAGATAATGATTTCACTTCCTTCAGATATATACCCAGAAATAGGATTGCTGGATCATTTGGTAGCTTTATTTTTAATTTTTTAAGGAACTTCCATACTCGTTTCCAGAGTAGCTGCACCAATTTATATTCCCACCAAAAAGGTTCCTTTTTCTCCACATCCTCACCAACACGTTATCTCTTGTGTTTTTGACTTTAGCCATTCTGACAGATGTGAGGTGATTTCTCATTGTGGTTTTGGTTTGTATTTCCCTGATGATCAGTGATGTTGAGTATCTTTTCATGGACCTATTGGTCATTTGTATGTCTTCTTTAGAAAAATGTTCAGGTTCTTTGCCCATTTTAACAATCAGATTATTTGTGTGGTTTTTGATTTTTGGTTTTTCAGTTATTGAATTGTATGACTTATGTATTTTGTACGTTAACCCATTATCAGATATGTGATTCGTAAATATTTTCTTCCTTTTGTTGACAGTTTTCTTTCCTGTGCAGAAGCTCTTTTGACTGATGTGGTCCTACTTATTTTTGCTTTTGGTACTTGTGCTTTTAGTGTCATATCCAAAAACTCATTGCCAAGATCAATGTCAAGGAACTTTTTCCCTGTGTTCTAGGAGTTTTTTGGTTTCAGGTCTTACATTTAAGTCTTTAATCCATTTCAAGTTAATTTTTGTGAGTGGTGTAAAATAAGGGTCCAGTTTCATTCTTTTTTATGTGGGTTATTTTAAGGGTATAAAAGTGATTTAAAATCCTTGGGAATTGGAAAAGTGGATGGACAATAGTCAGCGAGTAATCATTGTGTTCAGATCACAGGAATGGGCAACTTAGAGACAGAACAGAAAAATATAATCTTGGATGTTGGGGTGCAGACCTTCCAAATGAAAAGACAGAATTCACCCATATGGAAAGGATAATTAGATACTTCAACATGGGGACTAGTTGGGGAGGGGATATGATCTTTTGGCATGCTAGTTAGAGAAAGCTTCTCTGAAATGATACATGTAAGCAAAGATGTAAAGAATAAAAAAGAGCCAGCCTTAGAGAGACCAGGTAGAAATTCTTTCCAGAAGAGAAATCAGAATGTGAAACGTTCCCGAGGCCTGAAAGAGTTTGTTCAAGGAAGTGGAAGACCCTGTGACTAAAGCTTGTTTTCCAAAACAATGAGATAATATTACATAAAAGATTTTGTTTACTGTATTTGCACTTAATATAAAAATGCATTTCCTGTGTTTTTTGTCAAAAACATAGTTTTAATGGCTTATAATATTCCATCCTATAACTGTAATATGCATGACTATACCCTTCAAAAAATAATGTCTCCATATTTTTGCTTTTATAAATAATGGTAGACTAGGCAGCTTTATACATAGATACATAAATATACATACATACATAAATATTTGCCTGAACTTTTTACTTGTCTTTAGGAGAAATTGCCAGGAGTGGAAAAAGTATTTGGTGGATGAACATTTCCAAACGAAATTTCTCTCTAGAAAGTTGGCCTATACTACTCTTTCATCATATGGAGTCCGTTCCAGAGGCAGTAATTATTTGAGCAGGATTTCAAAATGTTAACTATTATAATTTTTTTGTTTATTTATTTATTGTGTGTGTGTGTGTGTGTGTGTGAGAGAGAGAGAGAGAGAGAGAGAGAGAGAGAGAAATCAATCCCAAGCAGGCCCTGCACTGTTAGTGCAGAGTCTGATGCAGGGGTCGAACCCATGCACTGTGAGATCATGACCTGAGCCACAACCAAGAGTTGGATGCCCAACAAGCTGAGCCACCCAGGTGCCCCAAAATGTTAATTATTAAATAGAAATCCTCTGTTTTTAACTTTAAATTATTGAGAAATGTTAGGATAGAAGTGGCTTCAAAATATGTAAATTCAGTATAGAAGTGTTAAATCAATACATGGCGTTGGGGAAATTGTTTATTAGGAAACAAAATGATCTCCTTACCTCATCCCATATAGTGAAATACATTCCAGGTGGATTAAAGAGGCACACATAAAAAAGATAAACCATAAAAAGACTCTAAGAAAATACAGTACATATTTATATAATAGAAGAGGAAAAGCAAAAAAGCCAAGAAAGAAAACAGAAAGGAAAAAATTAGTGGATCGAACTGCATACAGATTCAAAACTCTTCTATTTTAAAAGTTCCATCAACATTAAGTTCATCCTCTGAGCATAAAATAGGTGCACTAGGAGGTTTCTTAACAGGAACAGTTCACATACAGTAAGTGTTTACCAGGCACTGGCTAAGTACTTAATTTGCCTTTTATCATTTAGTGCTGCAAGGTGGATATTCTTACTGTCCACACTGGCTCAGAGGTACTGGAGTCACTAGCAGTCAGTTGAGCTGAATGAGGTGGTGGGTCAGTCAAATACCAGTCAGCTTAGCTAGGACATTTACAGACCCCCAGACTCCGCTCCTCTGCCCCTCACTCTATCTTTGCAAAGCTTCTTTGTACATAAGCCTGGCCGGCTTGGCAGTCACCTGCCCAGCAGTAGCAGTGGAATAGCACATTGTGATCTCACTTGCCCCGAGGCCAAAGGCTGCTGTTTTTTGGTCACTGGTCCCCTCTGACTTTCTCCTCTATGGTCTAAGCCAATCCAGGAGAAGTCACCATAGAAAAAGAAAATATTATTAGAGTTTGTATCCCAGACCTAGGGATTGTCTCCACTGAGCTGAGACAGAAAACTAATATGTTTATCAAGAAAGATTACACTTGTCTGCAAAGAGTCTCTTTCAGACTGTAGGATAAACAGAGGGAGTCGCTGGCTGCCCTCTGGGCTGGTCCCTGCACAGGGCGTCTGCACGGAGCTGGTAGTGTGTGCTCTGTCCACCTCTGGAGAAAACAGGCTGCTGACTTCATCCAGCTTCCAGTCCTGCTCCAGAGAGGGTCAGACTCTCAGCCACAGGCATGTTCTTCCACATTGTTTTATTATAAGATGATATTCAAGGATGATTAAGGGGATAGAATGAAATGATTTCTCAGAAAAGATTTAAAAGGCTAAATATGTATAGTATAGTTAAACAATGACTAACACTGGCCCCTCTGCTCCCTGGGAACTCTGTTGGGCCAAGGCATTGTTTAGGCTGGTCTATGGGCCAGTGATCAGATGGCTCACCCCCAGGTGGCCTCCATCCATCAGCCGGCTCATCCTCATTTACTTGTGGAAAGAGCATGACCCCAGACCTGGGTTCAAATCCTGATGCCACTTACTAGCTGTGTGGTCTTTAGCAAAATCTGTGCCTAAAACTTGATTCTAAATCTCAGTGTCATTATCTATAAAATGGGGATATTTTCTACCTCTTGGAGATGTTTCAAGGATTAGTGATAATAAGATGTATAAGTCTTATTATTTTCAGAATTAAGCTTATCTCCCCAATCCTATTTTTCCTGACTTCTCTTTATGTCCCTCTTTCTGTTTCTTAATAATAAAAGAAAATTGCCAAAGTAGTAAATGCACATGGTTGAAAAAACAAATGGTGCTAAAGAGAGATCATAAAAAGCACCAATCACTCCTTCCACCCTTCCCAAACCTAACCTTGCTCTACAGAAGTAACTATTGAATGTTTTCTTCTGGTGGTTATTCCCATATCAATGATAATATGCTTATATCACCTTTATCTTCTTTTTTTAAATAAAATGTGCACATGGTAAAAAAAAAAAATCCCAAAGTGAAAAAATAACCATCTGTGGCTTTCATGAAAACATATTTTTCAGATGTCTGATTTATTGACCAAGGGTCCTAGGTGCCATGCTCTGAAACCCATAAGCATGGAAGAGGCCACAACTTAAGCATAGGAGGGATACGAAGACAGGCCTGCTCTTGGGAGGAGTGGGAATTCCCCAAAAGGCAGCTCTCATCCAAGAACTGCCCATCAGCTTTGCTGAAACTTCCTTATCTAAGACTTTTCCTGCTCAACCTTCCTTCCTTCACAGACCTGCATCATATCTGCCAGCCTCCTGTGTCTCCCCCCACATAGCTCACAGATGTCCCCTAATAAATCTCTTGCACATCTAACCCTATCTTTCCTCAGAAGACCTAAATTAACATAGTGACAAAGTATATCAGCAGCCAGTAAGGATGTTGCTTAATGCCTATAATTAAAATTAAAAAAAAAAAAAGTCAAGAATGGAGGAAAAGGAGGCTGGGGCATTCGCCCTAATAAAAAGTCATGATCTCTTGCTCAGTTCCTGAACTGAGCAAGTTTTAAGATCTAGAACCCACTGAGTCATAAGATGTGATATTGAAAGTATGTACTGTGAACATTTCCTTTATCCTTCTCCAAAGGGATCTGTGGCCATTTACTCTGGTGATTGTATACTGTGGAAAGGAGGATACCCAGATATTTTGAGGACTAATGGATACAGCATCTGAGTAGACATTGATACCTGGAGACCCAAAGCGTTATCATGCCTCCTACCCCCATTAGAATGGTGGACTATGGAAAACAAGTAATAAAGGAGTCTTGGCTAAAGTCTGGCTCAGGGTATACCCAGTGGGTCTCTGGATACACCATGGAGTCATTTCCTCATGTCCAAATGTACAGTTGTAAATGATATGCTTGCATTTGGAGTCACCCCCTCATGGAGTCCTTAGCCTGTTGAGTTAGAGTTATTATAGTAGAGAAAGCCAAATGCAAACCTCTGAAACTTCCCCCAACCACCTCCAATGCCAAGCCAAGATAGTAAATCAATACCAATATTGCATCCCAAGGAGAGTAGCAGAGATTACTGCCAGTTTTAAAGATCAAAGGACACAGAAGTGGTAGCCCTCATCGTATCTCCATTTAATTCACCATTCTGACCCCTGCAGAAACTGGTGGATCCTGAAGAATGACTATGGACTACTGAAAGGGCAACCAAGTTGTAGCCCCAACTGCAACTGTTTTGCTAGGCCTGGTATCTTTCCTAGAATAGATTAACATGGGCACAACATAAGTACATGGCATGTGGCCATTGACCTGGCAAATGCATTCTTTCCAATCCCAACGAGAAAAGAGAATCAGGAACTATTTGCATTCATGTGAAATAAACAGCAATATTCATTTACAGTTTGCCTTAGGGCTATGTTAACTCTCCTGCTTCTATCATAACATAGTCAAAGAGGTCTATGCTACTAGACCATCTCAAAGAATATCATCCCTTCCATGGATGACCATGCTGACTGAGCAGAAAGAACAATGTAGTTAGTTCACAGGAAGTCTTGGTAAATTGTGCTCTAGAAAATGGAAGATCAATCTTATAAAGATTCAGGGACCTACTATTTCTGGAAAGTTTTTAGGATTGCAGTGATGAAGTATGTGTTGGGAAAAGCCTTCCAGAGTAAAAGACTAATTGCTGCACCTACATCCCCTAGCATAAAGGGCCCTCCTCATTGGAAAATCTTGCCAAATGCCTAATGGGCCTCTCTGGGGTCTGCGTAAAACTCAGAGCAGAAAAAGGGCTTTGCAGCAGGTCCATGCTGTAGGGCAAGCAGCCTCTTTGCCATATGATCCAGAAGACTTTACAGTGTTGGTGGTGGGAAAACTTCCTGTTATGGCAAATAAGAAGTTAGATCACTTATGTCATCCACCACTTCTATTTTTAGTTCTCCTGCTTATTTCCATTATAAAAAAATTTTTTTTAATATTTCTTTAATTTCTGAGAGAGAGCTAGAGAGACAGAGCACAAATGGGGGTGGGAGGGGACAAAAAGAGAGACAGAGAGAGACAGAGACACAGAATCCGAAACAGGCTCCAGGCTTTGAGCTGTCCGCACAGAGCCTGACACGGGACTCGAACTCATAAACCAGAAGATCATGCCCTGAGCCGAAGTCGGGAGCTCAACAGACTGAACCACCCAGATGCCCCTGTTTCCATTATAAATAACACCTGTAAGTATAGTTCTGTCACCTGCAGACTGCCTTTCTGACTTCTTGCTTTGAAAATAAGGATATTAGCATGCTTACCTTTTTCCATTTTCCATCTCTCAGCTTTTGTCATCTGTCCTTTTACTTTTACATTGTCAAAATTGGTAACATTTATATTCTGTCTTCAGCCAAAATTGTCTTCCTTTATATGTAGACTGACCCTGAAAGTTTAAAATGAGTAAACTATATTAACTGTATTATGGCTATGTAATAATTATTTACTGCAGTACTAAGTGCCTCGCAGTAATTACAATCCTTACTTTTTTAGTTGTTTGATTTTTTTTCTGGACTTTCTAATTGCTGGCATGGGGGTTCCCCTCTTTTTTTTATTTGCCTTTGTTAGAGTTGCATTTAACAAAACCTCTTCATTATAGCATTACTTCTTTGATACCACTTACTTTGTTTTTCTGGAAGATATTTCATCTAGATATGCCCTCCTGCTCTGATTTAGGCAGGCTGCTTACATAGCTGTTGTACGGCACTCCACTGATCTGGTTTGGATCCATTGTTTTCGGGGCACCTTATATTCCTTTCTCTCTCATCAAATAACATCTTATGGAAAAGATGGGAGTTACAGGAGTTAAACTTTTTGGTTTCTTATATCGGAAAATGTCTTTTCAACCTTCATACTTAGTTGATAGTTTGGCAGGGTATACAGCAAGTTAAAAAACATTTTTCTATTCATAATCTGAAGGCATTGCTGTATTCTATATATTCAGTGATTTCTTTTAAGAGATCTGATGCCGATTCTAGTCTGATTCTCATTTTTTTTGCATAGTTGACATACAATGTTATATTAGTTTCATATATACAACATAGTGATTCAACAATTTTATATGTTATGCTCACCAAAAGTGTAACCACCATCTATCACCATACAACACTAATACAACACCATTGACTATATTCCCTATGCTGTACCTTTTATTCCCATGGCTTACTCATTCCATAACTGGAAGCCTGTATCTCTCACTCCCCTTCATCCATTTTGCCCATCCCCTCACGCCTTTCCTCTTGGGAAGCCACCATTTTGTTCTTTGTAGTTATAGATCTGATTCTGCTTTTTGTTTGTTTGTTTTGTTTTTTAGATTCCACATGTACGTGAAATCAAATGGTATTTGCCCTTTTCTGTCTTATTTCACTTAACATAATAATATTCTCTAGGTCCATCCATATTGTTGGAAATGCCGAAATCTCATTCTTTTTTATGGCTAATATTCCATTGTGTAAATATACCACATCTTTATTCATCTATTGATGGACACTTGGGTTGCTTCCATATATTGGCTATTATAAATAACGCTACAATAAACATGGAGGTATAAATATCTTTTCAAATTATTGTTTTTGTTTTCTTTGGGTAAATACCCTGTAGTGGAATTACTGGATCATATGATAGTTCTATTTTTAATTCTTTAGGAATGCCCATACTGTTTTCCACAGTGGCTGCACCAACAATGCAAGAGGGTTACTTTCTCTCCACATCCTCACCAACACTTTTAACTTTTGTCTTTTTGATTCTAGCCATTCTGACAAATGTAAGGTGATATCTAATTTGCAGTTTTGATGATGAGTGATGTTGAGCATCTTTTCCCATGTCTGTTGGCCATTTGTATGTCTTCTTTGTCAGGTCCTCTGGCCATTTTAATCATAGTATTTGTTGTTTTGGTGTTGAGTTGCATAAGTTCTTTATATATATTGGATATTAACCCATTATCTGATATATCATTTGCAAATATCTTCTTCCATCCAGCAGGTGCCCTTTCTGTTTTATTGATAGTTTCCTTCACCATGCAAAAGCCTTTTATTTTAGTGTAGTCCCAATAGTTTATTTTTGCTTTTGTTTCTCTTGCCTTAGCAGACATATCTAGAAAAAAGGTCAATGTCAAAGAAATTACCTCCAATGTTTTTTTCTAGGAGTTTTATGGCTTCAGATATCACATTTGGGTCTTTAATCCATTTTCAGTTTATTTTTGTGGATGATGTGGCCAATTTCATTCTTTGGCATGTAGCTTCCCTTTTTCCCAGCACCATTTGTTGAACAGACTATTTTATCCCCATTGTATATCCTTGCCTCTTTGCCATATATTACTTAACCATATAAGTGTGGGTTTATTTTGGGGGCCTCTATTCTATTGATCTTTATGTCTATTTTTGTGCCAGTACCACACTGTTTTGATTACTACAGCTTTGTAGTATATTTTGAAATCTGAGACTGTGATACTTACAGCTTTATTCTTCTTCCTCAAGGTTGCTTTGGCTATTCAGAGTCTTTTGTGGTTCCATGCAAATTTTAGTATTGTTTTTTCTAATTCTGTGTAAAATGCTGTTGGTATTTTGATAGGAATTGCATTAAATCTGTACATTGTTTTGGGTAATATGGACATTTTAACAATATTAATTCTTCCAGTCCATAAGCATTGAATACCTTTTTATTTGTGTTGTCTTTGGTTTCTTTCATCAGTGTTTTTTTTTTTTTTTCTTTTGTCAGTGGTTTATAGTTTTCAGAATACAGGTCTCTGGCATCCTTGGTTAAGTTTATTCCTTGGTATTTTATTATTGTTGGTGCAATTGTTCATAATATTGTTTTCTTAATTTCTCTTTATGCTACTTCAATTTTAGTGTATAAAAAGGCAACTATTTCTGGATATTAAGTTTGTATCCTGCAACTTAACTGAATTTGTTTATTACTACTAATAGTTTTTTGATGGAGTCTTTAGGGTTTTCTATGTATAATATCATGTCATCTGCAAATAGAGACAGTTAAACTTACTCCTTTTATTTCTTTTTCCTCCCTGATAGCTGTGGTTGGACTTCCAGTACTATGTTGAATAAAAATGGTGAGTGGATATCCCTGTCTTTTTCCTGACCTTAGAGGAAAAGCTCTCAGTTTTTCAACATTGAGGATGACATTAGCGATTGGTTTTTCATATATGGTTTTTATTATGTTGGGGGTATATTCCCTCTAAACCTACTTTGTTGAGATTTTTTATCATGAATAGATGTTGAATTTTGTCAAATACATTTTCTTCATCTTTTGAGATTATCATATGATTTTTATCCTTTGTTTTATTGACGTGGTATATCACATTGGTTGATTTGCAAATATTGAACCATCCTTGCATACCTAGAATAAATTTCACTGGATCACAAATAATCCTTTTAACATATTGTTGAATGTGGTTTGCTAATTTTTTGTTGAGGATTTTTGCATCTGTTTTTATCAGGGATGTTGGCCTGTAGTATTATTGCCCTGTAGTTCCTTGGTATTTTTGTATGGTTTTCGTATCAGGATAGTGCTGGTCTCATAGAAGGTATTTGGAAGTTTTCCTCTCCTTCTATTTTTTGGAATAATTTGAGGATAATATGTATTAACTCTTTTTTAAATGTTTGATAGTATTCACCCATGAAACCATCCAGTCCTGGACTTTCATTTTTTGATAATTTTTTTTATTATTATTACTGATTCAATTTTGTTACTAGTAATTGGTCTGTTCATAGTTCCTATTTCTTCCTGATTCAGTTTTGGAAGATTGTATGTTTCTAGGAATGTAGACATTTTTCTAGCTTGTCCAGTTTGTTGGTATTTTTCATAGTATTCTCTTATAAGCCTTTGTATTTCTGATGTGTCAGTTGCTACTTTTCTTTCATTACTGACATTATTTATTTGGGTCCTTACTCTTTTTTTTCTTGATGAATTGGACAAAGATTTATCAGTTTTGTTTATCTTTTCAAAGAACCAGCTCTTGGTTTCATTGATATGTTTTTCTTTTCTTTGTCTCCATGTCATTTATTTCTGTTCTGATCTATATTATTGTTTTTTCCTTCTACTCACCTTGGCCTTTGTTTGCCCTTATTTTTCTAGTTCTTTAAGTGTAACGTTAAATTTTTTATTCAAGCTTTCTCTTGTTTCTTGAGGTAAGCCTGTATCACTGTATATTTCTCTCTCTTCACTTACTGCATCCAAAAGATTTTGGACCATTGTGTTTTCTTTCTTTCTTTCTTTCTCTCTCTCTCTCTCTCTCTCTCTGTCTCTCTTTTTTATTAAAATTTTTTTGGTAATATATATTCATTTTTCGGAGAGAGAGAGAGAGGGAGATACAGAATCCAAAACAGCTCCAGTCTCTGAGCTGTCAGCGCAGAGCCTGATGTGGGGCTCAAACATATGAACCGTGAGATCATGGCCTGAGCTGAAGTCAGATGCTTAACCAACTGAGCCACCCAGGCACCCTGTATTGTGTTTTCATTTTCATTTGTCTCCATGTTTTTTTTTTAATTTCTTCTTTGTGGGGGGCCTGAGTGGCTAAGTCGGTTAAGCATCTGACTTTGGCTCAGGTCGTGATCTCGCAGGTTGGTGAGTTTGAGCCCTGCATGGGACTCTGTAATGACAGCTCAGAGCCTGGACCCTGCTTTGGATTCTGTGTCTCCTGCTCTCTGCCCCTCCCCCACTCATGCTCTGTCTCTCTCTTTCAAAAATGAATAAATGTTAAAAAAATTTTTTTTAAAAACTTTCTTCTTTGATTTCTTTATTTACCTATTGGTTGTTCAGTAACATGTTATTTAGCCTCCACATGTTTATGTTTTTTTCCAATTTTTTTCTTGTGACAGGTTTTTAGTTTCATACTGTTGTGGTCAAGAACTACACGTGATGTGCTTTTAGTCTTCTTAAATTTATTAAGACTTATTTTGTGGACTAACATGTGATCTATCCTGGAGAATGTTCCATGTACACTTGAAAAGAAATGTTTTCTGTTGTTTTTGGATGGAATGTTTTGTATATATCTGTCAACTACATCTGGTCTTATGTGTCATTAAAAATCACTGTTTCCTTACTGATTTTCTACCTGGATGATCTTTCTCCATTGTTGTAAGTGAGGTGTTGAAGTATTATTGTATTATTGTCAATTTCCCCGTTTCTGCCTGTTAATATTTCCTTTATGCATTTTGGTGCTTCAATGTTGGGTACCTAGATATTTATAATTGTTACATCCTGTTGTTGGATTACTCCCTTTATCATTATGTAATGCCTTTTTTTTGGTTTCTTGTTGCAGTCTTTGTTTTAGAGTCTATTTTTTCTGATATAAGTATTGCCTCCCCACCTTTTTTTTTTTTTTTTCACTTCCATTTACATGAACTATCTTTTTCCATCCCTTCACTTTCAGTCTGTATGTGTCTTTAGGTCTGAAGTGAGACCCTGGTAGGCAGCATAAAAATCAGTCTTGTTTTTTAATCCATTCCTTCACACTATGTCTTCTGATTGGCACATTAAGACCATTTACATTTAAATTAATTATTGATAAGTGTGTACTTATTGCCACTTTGTTTTCTGGTTGTTTTTGTAGTTCTTCTCTGTTCCTTGCTTCTTCTTCTTGCTGTCTTTTAACTGATAAAGTTTCTGTGGTGTTATGTTTGTCTTTCTTTCTCTTTATTTTTGTGAAACTATTATAGGTTTGGGGTTTGTGGTTACCATGAACTTTATATATAACATCTTAAGTATATAGCAGTCTATATTAAGTTGATGGTCACTTAAATTCAAACACATTCCAAAAGAACTTTAATTTTTACTCTCCATTTCCACATTTTAGGTATATGTTGCCATATTTTACATTATTTTTTTCATAATTTTTTTACATGTAATTATGGCCTTTTTTTTTTTTTTTTCACTTAAAGAAGTCACTTTAAGGGGCTCCTGGGTGGCTCAGTTGGTTAAGCATCTGACTTCAGCCCAGGTCATGATCTCGCAGTTTGTGAGCTCGAGCCCCACATCGGGCTCTGTGCTGACAGCTCAGAGCCTGGAGCCTGCCTCAGATTCTGTGTCTTCCTCTCTCTCTGCCCCTCCCTCACTCACATTCTTTCTCTGTCTGTCTCTCAAAAATAAATAAACATTAAAAAAATTTTTAATAAAAAATAAAGAAAAAGAAGTTACTTTCATATTTCTTATAAGGTCAGCTTAGTGGTGGTAAATTCCTTTAATTTTGTTTTGTCTGGGAAACTCTTTATCTCTCTTTCTATTTTGAATGATAATCTTGCCAGGTAGAGGATTCTTGTTTGTAAGTTTTTACCTTTCAGCATTTTGAATATATCATGCCACTCCCTTTGGCCTACAGTTTCTGCTGAAAAGTCAGCTGATAGCCTTATGTGGTTTCCCTTATATGTAGCCTTTCCTAGTCTCTTGCTGCTTTTAAAATGCTCTCTTTATCTTTAAACTTCGACATTTTAATTATTATGTGTTACTGTGTAGACCTCATTGGGTTTACCTTGTTTGGAACTCTGTGCTTCCTGAACCTGAATATCTCTGTCCTTCCTAGGTTAGGGAGGTTCTCAGCTTTTATTTCTTCAAGTGAGTTTTCTGCCCCATGTATGATCCTAGTTTTTGGTAAGTGTTCAATTTCCATTTCTTGGAAGCTTCTGGATGTCTAGGTGAGCACCTTTTTCGTTCACTGTGCTTGGTCCTTAATGGGACTTTTAAATACGAGGACTTGTGTCCTACTGCTCTTTGAAATTTTTTCCTTTATTTCTTTTATAATTTTTCCCATTTTTCTGGTTTTGATTTTGGTATTTCTATTAATCATTTATAAGAAAATTTTTTCTCATTTTTAGATATTTTTGTTTTTTAAATTCTACTTTCTATGAAATTTCCTCTATATTTTACTTTCCAACCCAGAAGAGAATTTATTATCATTGTTGATTTTTCAGTCATCCATAGTTTTAAGTGATGTTAAATAGCACACTATTCTTGTCTTACCTCAAGCTATTATAAATTATTATATCCTCAGAGTAATTTGAAAACTATGGCATTCAGAATACAAGACTCATACATTCTTTTTACAATTCTGTTTTCATTCTCTGAATTTTTTTCTACTTTTAGTCTTTTCCTTTTAGCTTATCTCTATGTTTCTTCTTCATATTTTAAGATCTTGGGTTCTTCGTTTACATTTAAATATAAGGCAACAGGTAAGCAGGTTGTGAGCTCTTTATATGCAGGTAGAGCAGATCAAAAGAGGGTGTTAACTCTAGTAGTGAGGGGACAGTAAATAGGACCTCATGCTTTGAGATCCCTAAATAGCAGAGGTGCCAATTTCCATAATAGTTCCCTTAACTTTTCCCAAATAGTTTATTCTGTTTCTTTAGAGTAAGTTTATCCTTTCTTCTATTTGTTGGCACCTGACTGCCTGGCATGTTTGCACACGGTGGGGATGTGTTGAAAGTTGACTGTCGTATCTATAGACTCTTGCTTTTTCTTCCTTTACTTTGGCCCTGGCCTCTTGAGCTCTTGAGCTTCTCCAGGGTTCTGCAGGACAGACCAACTTCCTCCTTGGCTGCAGCCGTGTCTATGTGTATGTTCTCAGGTCTGCTTCCTCCACACTGCTTCACCAATCACTACTCTTTCATCTACTTTTAGTCTTGCATAAATATATTGAAATCTTTTGTGCCTTATTGCCCCTACTTTCCATCTCAGTGAAAGAGGATTGATAATTTTTTATTATTCCTCAGTATCATTTAATATATTATTGGAAGAAAATACATAAATGTGCATGACCAATCAACCATCTTGAACCAAAGTTTTCTGTCTTAATATCATTACTCTCTAAACCTCAATTATGATTTTACTACTGTCTATAGTACACATCAGTTAGAAATTAATATCTCTCATATTTGCCTATTCTTTTAATTCCCATTTCTGCTATCCAGTTCTGACTCACTGTATCCCACCGAGGCTGTTACAATAGCTACTTAACTAGTCACTCTAACTTGATTTTCCATAAAACATAAATCATGTCACTTTCCTGCTCAAAAATCTTTAATGCTCTCTATTGACTGCAAAAGGAAACCTAAAATTTGCTAAGCATTGAAAGTTCCTAACAATCTGTTCCCTGAGTAAACCTGTCTCTATGTCATTTATCAGATTGCTTTTTCCTCCTAGAATGTTCCTACTTCCCATCTCTGTAGCTGGAAGTCTTTGTTTGTTTTTTTCTTTCCCCTTTATTCACACCATAGCTCACTTCCCTAGGTTACCTACCCAAGATGCTACTGCCTTCTGGAAGACTTCATTAATTTTTTTACTTCCTCCCCATGGCTCTTCCTCATTCCCCCAAACTCTGGGCTCTCCCAGAACACTGGCTAAGGCTCTTTCTGAGCATCTGTTACCAAAGACATGTATGTGCTTCCTGAGGTCAAAGACCTGCCTTACTGACCCCATTTTTCTATGACCAAACAGAGTGGTTGGCATATAATAATAATTCATAAATTATTACTTGGGTGGACTTGAAGGAGAAATAGAAGCTAAATGCATAGGTATGCTTGTATGTTTATACACGTTTGTGCCTGCGACACACCCACACAATCAGGGATATTGGATTAGACACAGCACTAAAGGGATCTTTTTCACATCACTCATCTTTCTCCTTGCAAGCCAGAAGTAGGTCATACAGTCTTCTGTCCCAATGCCTTACTGTATTCTTTGAACAACCCAGCGTTTAAACCAGCGAGGCCCTTCCAGATGAAGAGCAGGAGAATCTGGGCTCTGGGGAAAAGTCTCTTGAGTGGGGTGCCAGGAGGGGAAGGAGACTTTCTTGTCTCACCACTTTTCTCCCTTGGCTTTACTAGGTATGATTCTGTTGTGGGGCCTGGGGGCTGGAGCCAGGAGAGGGGTTAGTTAGCAAATACTGCCCTCCGTGTTCCTGAGGGATTCCTGGAAGAGCCCATCAGAGCTGCCTTTTCTCACCGCTGCACGCTTTATTGCGTCTGTCATGGCTCGCAGACATCATGTTCCTCGCTGGATTAATCCTGCCTGCCTGCATACTCAGGATGTGGGACAGAGAAGCAGGGGGTGGGAAGGGGAGGGAAATAAAGTGAAAGGTGAAAAAAAACTTTGTAAGTACCAAGTGACAGACCTAGGAAGAAAAGCAAAATTAATTTACAAAAACAGAAGGAAATGCAGTTTTGACAAATTAAAGGCAAAGGTCTGAAAAGAGAACAAAGGAATGAAAAAAAGGGGGGGGGGTAAACTCTAAGTCCCAGAATGTGAGCGACATTCAGTATTGGAGCAGAGAGACTCAAGCTGCAAGGCTAGTGCTGTCATAAGTGGTTTATTATTTTTAGAAGGTTATAAAGCAGATCGATCATTCACAGATTCATCCTTTCCCTTAGTGCACATTTAGTGAGAGTCTATTATGTGTGGGCCCCATGCTAGCACATACTTGGGAGTTCTCATGTACTCAGTTCTGCCATAAGCTTACTCTGTAATGTAGAGAAGGAAGTTTAATACATCAGAGCCTCAGTTTTCCCTGTGTAAAGCTTATACCTAAATCAAACCTATTAGAAAAGCACCTCAGCATCCCCTTTGTAATAGTAATTCTAGAAAGAAAAGGACGGTTGGCTTGGCACACAATGAACTCCAGTTATTACAGTGCCTGTGCATCTTAATGTCACAAAGAGCCTTCCCATCTGGACCCACTGACACTTCAATCTCTTCCGGTGCTATGGTTCTGAGACACAAAGACATGAGATCTCTGTCACTCTGAGTGAGTGTCTTGAAGACAGACTGAACCTAGTTCGTTTCTATTTCCTCTTTGCCCATTGAACCTGATACTTAGTAGGTACTCACTTAATTTTGTTGATTGTTTCAAAGGATTCAGGGAAAGCATCAGCGAATCCATAAATATGAGCTGGGCCTTGAAACCTTAATGTACAGGCTGCATTTAGCATACAGAAGGTACTCAATAAAGGAAACTCAGTAAGTTCATGCAGATGAAAAGAAGAGTAAGGCAGGGGGACTGAGAAGTAAAATGCATGTTGAATTCAAGGAACAGTTTGCTGAGTATGGCTCGATCAGTGTCTCCAAACCTTTTGTGTTTATAATAATTGCTGGAGGAGCTAGTTTTGACATGCAGAGTCCTGAGGTCTCTACACCCAGAATTTCTGTTTCAGTAGCCCCGAGGTCCAGCAAGGATAGCTGCACCTTAAACAGATACCGTCAGTTTATTTTCTTAGTAGTCTGCAAGGTGCACTTTGAGAAGCACAGGCCCAGAGATTTGGGAGGGGTGGGGAGAAAGTGGGAGTGGTATGACTGTGTGGAAAGATGAGACCAGGGTTGGTTGAGAAGAGTTTGGACTCTATCCAGAAGGGGAGCCCTCCAGGGTTTCTAAGCAGGGGAGTGACAGGGCCAGGTCTGTGATGGAAATCAACTGTTCTTACTAACGCTCAGGGCATTTTCTCTTTGCTTCTGCTCCATTAGATATCATTGCTTCAAGGGCCCTGAACAAATAATGTTCCATTAAAGCCTCCAGGTTTTGTAGCACCCAGAGTTCCAGTTACCAGTGGAATGTGAAGTTCACAGGCCCCGTTCAGGCTTGCAAGGAGAGGATTAATTAGGTAAAAAGGCAGTTGCACACATAAGTGGGTGCCCACACCCCAGTCTGGCCTGGTGTTTTGGTGCACTCATTCATCCATACAATACTCTTTTCAGTTCTAAGCGCCACCTCTTGAAACAAGTTAAAAAGCGAGTTCCAAGCGAGATGCCCAAGTGCTCTGTTTTACACAGACTAATGATCAACAGCCTTCTGTTTTTATGGTCCTGGCAGCCAGACTGGCTCACTGCTAAAGAAGCTACAGAAAAGAATTGTTACGTCTCACATCTTGCTACATAGCTAAGTGCTGAAAAATATGTTTTAGGTTAAAAAAATGGATTATTTTACTGAAATTATTTGTTTCTAAAAATTTGTGCCTTGTGGGTATTTTTTTTTTTTTTACATTTAAGAAATGCCATATGTGTCATTGTGTTGGGACAGTGAAATTAAAATTAACATTTGTAAAGTGTTTTACCCTTTGAAAAGTACTTTCTCATGTAATATCTCCAGTGATTCTCAAAATAATCATGTGAGATAGGTAGTTGTCACTATCCCATTTTGCAGATCAGAAGACAAGCTGTAAATGTTAGTGATTTGTAAAAAGCCATACAGCTCGAAAACACGTGGTTCCAAGGGGCCAACCTGAGGTCTTCTGACCCCAACATCCGTGATTTTAAGGTGGCTGAGGGAACCCTGGCAATCAGTGGGAATGCAGATACATCAGTTATCCCCTTCACACCTCAACACTGGGCCACAGCTCAGCTTCATAGCAGATGCCTCAACATTTTGTTCATTCCAGATGTCCTCGACAGTGAGAGAGGTGGATAAGATCATGTGCACCATGTCTATGTTGGTGGTTGACTAGATTGGAAACAAGATTAACTAGGATGAAACTATAACATTAACTCTAATAGTTAACAAAAGATTAACATTAACAAAAGGTATTCCAGGTCACTTGAGAGGTAGACTAGCTTCCAGACCTGTGAAATGTGATTATCTGAATGGATATCTTAATGTGTCTAAAAAATAATATGGCAGACGGAAGGGGGAATTGGTCATCCCAGAAACAAATGTTTCAGGACCCACTTGAGCTCTTGTTAGCTGAGGCGATATTATGGCCTAATGATTTGACCCATGTAGGCCTAGTGGCATGGACGTATTCACTATAGTAATAGACTCCAGTCAACGTTGGACCTTAACCCTGTTGTGTTATTTCCATGTTCATTGTCCCCCATTTGCGTTCCCTCAAAAACGAATAACACTTAAAAAAAATTTTTTTTAACGCTTATTTATTTTTGAGAGAGAGAGAGAGAGAGAGAGTGCACGAGTGGGGAAGGGTCAGAGAGAGAGAGAGAGGGGAAGACACAGAATCTGAAGCAGGCTCCAGGCTCTGAGTTGTCAGCACAGAGCCCGACACGACACTTGAACTCCCAAACTACAAGTTCATGACCTGAGCCTAAGTCAGACGCTTAACCTACTGAGCCACTCAGGCACCCCAAACATTTTTTTGAAAAAAAGAAAAACAAGAAACAAAAATAAAAGTATTTCTGTCTCCCTGCTCCACTGAGCCATTCTGAATTCTCCTTCATTCCCAAAGTGCATGTTGTCCTCTCTCAGAGGATTTCAAACATGCCTTCCCCCCCTTTTCCTCTCTTGTCCCCCTCTCCCATTTTACCTGCATGATCTCCACTTGTTTTTTTTAATTTCATATTTTAAGTAACTTTACAGAAAAGTTGCAAAGATAGTACAATGAATTCTCATATACCCTTCCCCTAGTTTCTCCTATTGTTATCATCATTAATAACCCGAGCCAATAATCAAAACTAAGAAACTAATGTCATTACAGTTCTATTAACTAAACTATGAACTTATTTAGATTTCACCAGTTTTTCCACTGCTGCCTTCTTTCTGTTGTAGAATTCAATCCAGTATTTCAGGTTGCATTCAGTTGTCATATCTCATTGGCTTATTGGTCTTAATAGTTCCTTAGTCTTTTCTTGACCTTGACGCATTTGAAGAGTATTAGTTATTTTGTGGAATGCCCCTTAATTTCAATTTGTCTGATGTTTTCCAATTTAGGGCAAGAATACCACAGAAGCGAGATGTCTTTCTCGATGTATCATACTGGGGGTACGTAACATCAATATATCTTATTATTAGTGATGTCAACATGAGTCATTTGGTTGAGGAGGTGTCTACTGTTTCTTCACAGTAAAGGCAGTTAAAAAACCTTTGTGATTCATAAATATCTTGAGGTGATATTTTGAGACTATGCAAATATCTTTTGCCCACTAAAGTTAAGCATCACAATACTGTTGATGTGGTGTTCTAATAAATATTTTCTATTTTCCTAACTCCTCATTTATTATTTGGAATTATTCTGTAATAAAGAGATTCCCCTTGTACTCTATTCTGTTCATTCACTCATTCAATTATATATATTAGTTTGGATTCAGGGATACTTGTGTTGTTCTATGGGTTATAATCCAATACAAGTGCTAGTTATTTTGTTACTGAAACTGTATCCAGCTTTAGCTGCAGGTTGGCTCCTTTGCCCTTGCCAATCCTCTCACCCTTTTTCTAGTATTTCCTTTCTTTTTGGCAACATGAGATGTTACTGGATCATCTTGTATTTTTCCTGTCCTAGCCCTAGAATCAAACACTTTTTTTTCCAAGAATCTCTAATTCCTTTTATTGGAGAATGGTATATAGAAACCAAGATTTGAGTGCTGGGTGTTTTCAGTTACTGGGATGTCATTGCTGCTAGGCCCTCTAAGCAGATAAAGCTAGGAAATGTATATATGAATACTAGGAGCGTACTAGGTGCACGCACACATCTACGATTATTTCTGTACATGTCTCCCTATATATACACTTCATAAATCACAAGTTCATACTGATACCTCTGACTCTTACTTAACATCACAGCATTCATTCTAATCTTCCCCTTTTCCTTATTTGTAATGTCTTTCTCTGACAGTGAAACGCTTGGCTTTCATTTCTACAATGAAATTTTACATTTATCCACTGTATTTATTTGTTCAACCCTAGCATATGCACACAATAGTTTCAGAATTCCTAATCCATATCAGGGTGAGAAATAAATTTCTAACTAGAATACCATTTTTGTGTACAGTGGTTTTTGTGGGTTGTGGCTTTTTTTGTTTTTTGGAGGGTTGTTTTTGTTTTTTGTTTTTATCTTTTTTGCTTTTAGCCTTATGATATCTAATCAAACACTGTTTCCAAAGAAACTTGGGTTAGTTCTTTTCTTCCCCCCTCTACATTATCACTGGGTTATTAATTTGTATTATATAGTTATGTTCAGTTGTTACAGTTTGTGTTATATTTTGGATCCCCCTCCTGGTGAATTTGTAAAAAAAAATTGAATATAGTAACATTCTCTTTGTGGAGTATAGTTTTATAACTTTTGACAATTGCGTGTTATGCATTTTTAAGTTATTTTTCTTTGTCCATAAAACATTTCTTTCTCGCCTTGGATATTTCAACAATTTCTATTTTTCAAAATGCTGCATGACAACTTTATGAATTAGTCATTCTTGAGGAAGATAAGTATCAGTATCTCCATGTTTGATATCAAAAGACCCCAAATTGAGGGGCGAGTTAACTGCCTGTACACAGCCACTGCTTCAAATTTGGTCAAATCATTATTTTCTATCACCTGAGCCACCTGTGCCTGCACAATCAGATTGGCTGTGCTGTCGATCTATATTAACTCCTAAGACATCAAACAGCTGAAGGAGGGGGAGACTAAGTGGGACCAGGGCTGGGAGAGAAAGAAATACTATACTTTGGCAGCTACGTTTCTTCCTGTTTTTCTCTCTCCTTTCTTTCCTTTCTTTGGCAAACAACTGCCTGCTGCCTACCTTATTCCAGAAGTTGTGCAAGGCATTAGGACTACAGTGGTGATCAGGGGTTTCAAGGGATCACATCAGTAGGGGAAAATTGAAAATACACTACAGTGTGAATGGCATCCCCTGCGGTCGGAAACATGACGGCTTAAAATACTTTATTGCAAAACAGTGCAGTAGGTGCTATAATAAGGGTAAACACCACGTGATATGTGAGCCCTTGGATAATAAGCCCGTATCATGTTGGGAATGTATGGTGGGCAAGGAAGGTCAGAGAAGCTAACAAGTGAGCTCATTTTTTGCAGGACAGGTAGGAGCTTGGTGCGGCAGGCAGTAAAGATTAAACAAGGTTAACCTTGCTCCAGCAAGGTTACCATGTACACAAAGGTCCAGAGACATGAATGATCCTGGGACTTTCTGAAGAAGTTCTGTAAAGTAATGGAGGGGACAGGGTCAGGGTTGGGGAATGATGGGAGACCACATTCAGGAGATACTTGTTTGGGACTGGTGTGAAAAGTTTCACGTTCTTTGCTTAAGAGTTTGATTTCATCCAAAAGTGATGAGGTCATTGAACAATTTCAGGTGGAGGGAGAGATATGGCCTCATCAAACTTGACATTTCTAAAGATGTCTCCATCAGGAATGTGGAAAATGGACCAGATGGGAGGTAGGGCGATTAATAAAGAGGGTTTTGCAATATTCCACACACAAAAACATGATGAAGGTCTAGACTAGGGCAATTGTAGAGTAATGAATGCATTAGTGAATTTTGGAGAGACTTTGGATATGACACTATAGGAGTTAGTGACCACTGAATAAAAAGAGTGAAGAAAAAAGGCATCAAGGATGTTTTCCAAGTTTCTTTCTCAGACAGCTAAGTAGATCGTGGTGTTACTCACTGAGGCAGTTTGATTTAAGACTTTTTAAATTTTACATCAGATGTAAAGAAAGAAGTAAGTAGACTGTGTTTTTCTGATAAATAAATGGGGCTTTGCTAATTTACTCATTTTCACTGAGGAGGGATCAGATATAAGAGAGTCTCGCTGCTCCGAGACATCATTGCTAGATTTTACTGGAGAATAAAAGAGAGGACCTAGTCCCAGAGAGACTAGAAGTTTTCACTTCCAGGTAGGTTTGGGTTTGGTGTATTCAGGCAACTTCATGGGTGTATGGCCAGTGCAGCTGCACAGAGCCTTGCACTCAGAAAGGTCTCACACTTGGTTTTAAATCTCTGCTGCTATCTTGATATTTTTCTCTTTGAATTTGTATTTTGTAAGGGAAGTTCAACTGAATGGTGGAGCATGCACTGGAGTTTTGGAGTCTCAGCTTGCATGTGGTCCTGCCTCCCACTGCCTCTTTGGGATAGGGGCTCAGCTATCCACTCCCTTACCCCTGGTACCCTGACCTTCCCCAGCCTTTCCCACCATATGCTTGCTCCTTGGCTTCAGTCACCCTCTGCCCATGATGATGGGGGCATAAGTGTGGAGAGGGTTGAACTAGGGCATGTACCCCATTGCATCTCAGGGAAGGGTGAGGCAGTGGCTCTCCCCCCACCATGGCTGGCAGTTTCACAGTGCTTTTGGTAGGCATCTGGGCAGGGGCCTCTAGCCCGTCTCCTAGAGTATCTTAGTATGAACATTACAATCCCTTGGGGTTTAGCCATCTGCTGTGGGTATAAAAAAGGGATATTGACTTTCCCACTCCTGACTGGGACTCTGCATTTTTATTTTGCACTGGACTCTGCAAAATATGTAGCCTACCCTGGGTATGTTGGCTGATGGCAGAGAAGGGTGGATGGAATTGTTCCAACTCTTCATGGATCCTCCAGGAAAACTGGCTCCTTTCTTGTCCTGTCAGAGGAGGAATAAGACATTCTACAGTGGGGTTTCAGAGAGTGCAAAGCAGAGACTTGATCAGGGATGGATCCTGTTACTATAAGCTTTTTGGGAGACACTCAAGCCCTTTCTTTATGGGGCCAGCTGGGCATGATCCTGACTCTTACTGATTGTGGCCAGACATTCAGGGGCTAGGCTGCACAGACACAATAACCTACAAATCATTTCCAAAACGTACAACTATGTCGTATGGAACACAAATGAATGTGCAAGTAAAACAGGCAAAATCTGAATAAGGTTGATAACTGTATCAAACTCGATTAAGATATTAAGACATCTTTGATTAAGATACTATGCTATAATTAGGCTAGGTATTGTGTTGTATTTAGGGAGAAACTAGGTATATGGGAACTGTCAGTATTATTTCCTATAACTCATGTGAATCTATAATTATCTCAAAATAAAAAGTAAAAAAGAAATAGAGCTGAAAGTCAGTCATATGCTGTCATTTCAAATATACCATTAGCATCTACATGCAGAATACTGTATGATAGCCATCCAACTTTGTATCTAAGACATATCAGTCATCACTTGCTTTAGGCACAGGTCTGGTTTTGGTTTTAAAACTATGATTCTACCCCAGGTTCAGTATTGGTTATGGTATCCTTTCAGCATTCCAGCCCACATGGATCCAATTAAGCTCCAACTACTATGACAGATACTTGATTTCATTAACTCTTCATTCATCCATTTGATATATTTTATATGTTGGTCACCAAGTATGTGCTAGGTATCATGCTAAGCACTGGGGGTGGAAAGATGAATTGGGAATTGCCTTTTCAGTTGGAGATATTCTGGCTGAGGGAAGTCAGATGGACCCATGGTCCCAACTACAATGTTCACGATGGATGCTGTCATAAAGGAGAGAAGAGGGTTCCATGGGCAGACAACTGGAGTTGGGGAGGGAAGGTTCAGGCAAGTGTTCCTAGAGGAGGTGATGCTAGGAGGAAGTCTTAAAGAGTAAATAGGAAGTAGATGACTGCAAAAGGAAGCATTTGAGTCAGAGGGACAGAAATGGGGCAGGTTGGGAAGCATGAGAAAGTATGATCTTTTGAGGAAGAGAAAAGAGATGCTGGAACACAAGACACAGGTAGGTAGGCCATTGGGGGGCCAGGCTGGAGAGGTGGGCTAGACCAGAGCAGGGAGCTCATGTCCCTTATATTAAAGGAACTGGGAGCCACTAAAGAACTTTAAGGTAGTGAGTGATGTGATGTGATATGATGTGATCTGATCTTCATCTGTCCTGGATAAATAAAAACAAGGTTCATGGGTTTTTTGTTTGATTTGGTGTTTTGTTCTTATTTTTTCTTTTAAAGGAATGAGGAAATCAGTGGAGTGGACTGTGTGATTAAATTTTTTTAGTCCTTCCTTATCCTAGGCGAGGTCCATAGGTAAGGCACTTGTCAAATTGGGTCCACCAAGCCTCAAATGATTCCATTTCCTCATCAATGAACCAACAGAAGGCAACGATGATGAAATTGGTTCCTGAATCTGAGTGGAACAGGTGGTAGGGAGTAGGGAGCCTCAGTATCTCTGTCTTTCAACTCCTCTTCCTACACTGTGGCCTCCACCGTAAGGGCTGCTCCCCAAAACCTAAAGAAGTGGCATGGGGTGAAGCAGGCTGGGTCATAGCTGGTTTTCCGTTGCTATGGCCAAAAGTCTTAGTGAATCCCTGGTACCTCATGAAGGAGAAAGAAAATATAGTGGGAGCAAAACAAGGCAGAACACTACCTATCTCTAAGCTTGCAACAGCAGCTTTGGCATCTGATTCCGCCCTGCTCAGTCCCCGGAACATTGATTCCTCTCCGTGGAAGCATCCCATCACTAAACACCCTTACAGGATGTGTGAGAAACTCCTTCCCTCTTAAATGGCTGACTGAACAAATTTAACGGAGGCTGTTACCCACTGAGTTTGGTATCAAAGCTCTGAGGTCCAGTTCTCTTTGAGTTTTTGCTTTCATCTGGAGTCTCTAGCCCCCTGCCCTCGGCTGCCATCAGCCCGCACAATATCAAACAGCTGGAGTCTGGGTAGCTCCAGGATCCAAGTTTCTCAGCCTAACACGTTATGTGTGGGGGAGGGGGGGGAGGGTAGGAGAACAGACAGAGTTGTAGAAGGTAGAGGTATCATGTGGGACTAAATGGGTCCTGTGCTTGCTTCAGAGAATCTGATAGCTTAGAAAAATGGAATCTCTTAGAGCTCAGTGTCAACAGATTGTATTTTTCTGAGACTTAAGGAGTGTGCAAAATCAAGCATGCAGCACGGGTCACAAAAATGGCCTTGGATTATCCTGTTTTCCATTTCTCTGTCCTAGTTTCACCTCTGACTGAAATTTTTACTAATATAACTGAAGTTTATGGAGTGCCCACTAAAGGTTACGTATGTATATATACAACATATGTTATATATGTGTGTGTGTGTGTGTGTGTGTGTGTGTATGCAATATTGGACATTGCATGACCAATCAGAACAAATGCTAGCCATAAGCAACCAGTATAGTTGTGTCAGATAACCCACTAACAATCATATACCGGGAGAGATACTTCATATGTATTTCTAATCTTCACAGATGAAAGAACTGGGATTCAGAGTGTCTAAGCTCACAAGCTTGTTTAAAGACCAGATCCAAACCTACATTTGTCTTGATTGCAGAATTTCAGTTTGTTAAATGTCATCCTCCCTCTAGGGTACCCTCATCCATAGGCAGCCTCGAGGGAATCTGAAGACTGATTCCTTAAAGTCAGGAGAACACTGGTGAGTAGGAATGCCTAAGTTTGGCAGCACTGGACTAGAGAAGTCAGTCCCAGCCAGCTCAACTTGTATGGGGAGTAGATGGCACTGTACCAGGCTCACCTGTAATTCTGCCTGAACCATGCAATTTAGAGTTTAATTACATGCTGTCTTGCATTGTTTACTAATTGTTGCAGAGGTCAATCTTATACTTGCATTCATCATTCAGTCATCAAATATTTTGGAGCAACTGTGCACACTTCTTCTTTGGCAGCCCTTGTGATATTCAGCATGGAGAGGAAGGTAAATGGCCCACTAACGAGCAAATGAGGGCTAATTTTCCTAGTAATAAACTAATGAGTTTTTGTATTTATTTTCAAAATGTTTGGGGACATTCCCTTAATAAATAAAGACTTTATACATTCAACAGCTAGAATTTGAAAGTAGGAAGTTGGATCCAATATTTCATTTCTGACACCTCTGATCAAGATAAAAAGTGTTAATCCAAACATTAGCTTTGAGAATAGGAATGTATACAAAAGCCAGTTTACGAATTACTATTAATACTATGAATTTTAGTATCTAGCCTTTAATCTTAACTCCTACCTCAGAGCTGCATGCTCTTATGGTATACACTCCTTGGACTTTTCTATCAATTACAGTTTGTGAATTACCTTAGCTCTTTGAATGAACTTTGGATGCCCTTAAAAAAATCAGTCATTCAGAAGCCCAGAAGAGATTCTTTAATAGCTTAACAAAATTCAAGCATCTTCTAAATATGCTTTTCTTACCCCACTAAGTAGCCTATACCTCATGAAACAGTTATAGGAAATGTCATACTGGAAAAACTTCAGGGTTAGGAATTAGTACCACCAATTAGTTATTGGGGATCTTAGGCAAGTTACTTAATTGTTCATATCTGTAAAATGGGCTGTTGTGGAGATTCAAGGTCATATGTACACACAGAATCAAGCACAGAGGCTGTGAGAGGTAGTAAATGTTACCTTATTTCTCAAGGGGTTGTTGGAAAGATTAAATAAGATCATAAATATAACTGAGCTCACACAGTAAGCAATTATTGTTCAACTTTTCCCACTTGAGTGCTGTCTCCAGTGTAGTGAATATTTGGCAGCTGTTTTCTTTATCTGGTTAGTGCAGTCACCCAAACTGGATAATTCAATCAGGTCTCCACTTGGGGCCTTGTGTCTGATGATCTCATTGTTGTTGAGATCTGAGAGATGAAAATGTACATTGGAGCCACTAGAGCACAATTTTGCAATACCAACCAAAAGTGTTTAAAATGTTATTTCTGTTGATCCAAAGTGCCTCCTCATAGGAATTCACCCTTAGGAAATAATCAGAATTATAAATAAAGATTTATGACAAGATGTTTAGTTAACTGTGATGCATTATAATAATAAAAATGGAAACAATCTAAATATATGACAATAGGATAGTGGTTGAATAAATAACAATGTCTCTCTTTGGTGGGATAGTACACAGCTGTTAAAGCTGAACTTTGGAGAAGATTTAATCATATAGACCATTAAAGTTTATTTATTTATCTATGTATTTAATTTATTTTAAAGTTTATTTTTTATTTATATTGAGAGAGAGAGAGAACATAAGTACAAGCAAGGGAAGGGCAGAGAGGGAGAGAGAGAGAGAGAGAGAGAGAGAGAATCACAAGCAGGCTCTGCACTGTCAGTGCAGAGTCTGATGCGGGGCTCAAACTCATGAACCAGAGATCATGACCTCAACCAAAGTCAAGAGTCAGATGCTTACCTGACTGAGCCATCCTGGAACCCCTAGAATTTAAATTTAAAAAGTAGGATAACAACTTTTATATACAATAAACACAATTTTGTAAAATACAAAAGGACCAGATAAATCAACAGCAAAACTGGCTCCTGCTTAAATTACCAAATGCATTTAAAAAAAGTATAAAATGTTGAATACAGGTATCTTTTATGTTGCCTTTTAAAGATCTTCCAATTCTGATCAATTAGAATCATATACTCAGTGTAGAAAAGTATGTATTGGTATTGATGAGGGAAAAAAAAGAAAAGAGAGAAAAATGACCAGAAAAAATACCTCACTCTGTTAACGGGGTTATCCCTAGGTAGTGGGTTTAAGATGATTTTCCCCCTTCTTTGTGCTTTTCTGTATTTTCCAAATTTTCTTCAATGAACACAGGTTTATACTCAGGAAGACAGATTTATATTAAAAGAGGGGAAATTATCACATTTGTCTACAAATTAGTCCCTATTTGTCTACATCTTAGTAATTTTTTCAGTACAATCCTCTCCAGATATGCTTCACAACCTAGGAGTTCTCTGTTTGTACGTTAACGGGTAGACAGTCTGTAGCACACTGCAGAGGAACACCCCTCTCTTGATGTCGCTCAATGGGATTCCTTCTAGTTCACTCTGAACAGTCTTAGCCATATAGTGACTTATATAGAGACAGTACTATACAGATACAGATACTGTATATAGATATAGTCCCTGCCTGCTTCTCCCCAACATAATAAATGTGATGATCACTTTCATGCTAAATGAAAGTGATGGAGGCCAGAAAGCCCGCAAGAAAGCAAGATGCCAAAGGGAAATCACCACGAACGGACTGGAGAGTAGCAGAAAGCACCTTACGCGGCCCAGACTCTGTTTTGAGATGGCTGGGAGCTAGTGTTGGTGGGGAGGGTTAGCATAGGGAAACTAACAGACAGGGGAGGAGAGAATTAGACAAGGAACTTGCTCCAGGCAAAGGGGGAGAGGTCAGAGATTCAATGTTCTTATAGGAATAATAATAATAAACATAATTATGTTAATACAAAGAACCATGAAAACAACGAACACTTCTTAGGTGCCAACAATGTGCGTGGTGCCACTACAGAATTAAACCCTCTCAGTTAAACTGTGATCTACATTCTGTCTAAACTCTGGGAAAGACAAGCAGCCATGTGAACAGCCTGGGATGGAAGGAAGTACAAGGGTCTTTATCCTGGTTCAATACTGTTGGTAGGGACTGTGATCTTCTCTGTTTTCTGCTGTGCTCTGACTTGTTGACTCAGAGCTCAGTGTGAGACCCAGAGAGGAGAATGGAGAATGCTAGGAGAAAGTCTGAGGAAGAAGACAATGTAAAGGGATAAGGGACATCTTTGAGATGTTGAGCAATGAAGAGTATGTATAGAAATATAGAAGAATCGATCTGAGAACTTCATGCATGGTGTTTGCATTGGAATCCCACAATGCCAGTGGAAATGGTACTACTTGGAGTCATCTTTGAAAAACAGATAGCTGGATACCCTGCCTGGGGCTAGGAGAGAGGGAGCATTCCAGTGCAGTGGAGGCTGCTGACCTATTCCCCTTGGGGAATTAAGAGTTGTGTATCCAGGGCGGACTCCAGGCCTTGTAGTCCTGAATTGTGCTACGGGAGGAGGACAATAAGAGTGGAAGCTAACAAGGTCATTGAGTGGGGAGAAAAACAGGTCTTGGAGAAAGCTTGGGGGAGAATGCTGGAGATTACCGGAGAAGAAAAATGAGGGAGGGAATTGGAGAAGAAGAGGAAAGAATACAGGTGCCTCCTTCAAAGAGGGAGCTCATTGTATTTTTCACCTTCTTGTTTGAAGGTGGATCATCCCGTTTTTCATTTTGCCACCAGGACAGGCCCAAGAATCCAGGCACACATTGTTGAAAGTACCAGATAAGTCAACAAAAGCCTGGCTGCCCAAATTACCAAATACATGGGGGG
>NW_024412403.1:60540177-60542510 GCF_014898765.1 Herpailurus yagouaroundi
GGGGGAGAAGCAGTAAAGCATAGTGAATAAAATGTTTATGTTGCCCTTTTAAACACCTTTTGATTCGATTCTATTAAAGTCATAAACTCAGTGTAAAGTATGTATTTTTTTTTATTTTTAAAAAAAAATTTTTTTAACATTTATTTATTTTTGAGAGAGAGAGAGGCAGACAGACAGACAGAGCATGAGTAGGGGAGGGGCAGAGAGAGAGGGAGACACAGAGTCCGAAGCAGGCTCCAGGCTCTGAGCCATCAGCACAGAGCCCGACGCGAGGCTCGAACTCACGGACCGCGAGATCATGACCTGAGCCGAAGTAGGCCGCTCAACCGACTGAGCCACCCAGGCGCCCCATAAAGTATGTATTTTTACTGAGGCCCAGAGAGGTTTAAGGACATGGGACTTTATCAAAGTCGCACGTGACTTCCTGACTCCCAGGGCAGCTCTCCTGCCAAAGGGGCAGCAGCACCCTCAAACTCCCACTGCTGGCCTGCGCGACCACCTCCGAGGCAGCTCCCTTCCCACGTTGGCACAGACCTGAGGTTCACTTTGAACAAATGCCTCAGCCTTTCTGGATCTTGGTTTCTTCAGCTGCAGCATAACGAATGGCCGCGAATGGCCCTACACCATCTCGGTTTGCATCCCTCAGCTGCTTGCCAGCGAGTCAGCCTATGTTTGACCTGCCCATTCCCTAGAACGGTGTCTTTAAAATGTGGCCCCAGAGCAGCAGCAGCAGCAGTATCACCTGGGAACTTACTAGAAATGCCAGTTCTCAGGCCCACCCCAGACCCTACGGAATCAGAAACCTGGGGGCGGGGCCCAGCAGTCTGTTTTAAGAAGCCTCCAGGAGGCTCTGATGCAGCTCAAGTTTGAGAACCGCTACTCTGAATTGTTTTCTGCCCAGCACTAAAGCGAGGGTTTAACACCCTCCTGCACACACACACAGAGGTAACCAAGTTTTCTCTACCGCCACTATGCCTCCCTTCCCCACCCCGCCCCCCCACCCCCGCCTCCCCGGAATCCTTTCCCTGCCTCATCATCCCGGGATGATGAATGGAGGTCAGGGCAGGGCGCTGTCAGCGCAGGACGCTGCAATCCCTCCCTCCCAACCCCACCCGGTGGGTCGTGGGTCGGCGTAGGTGGCGTTGGGGCTTCCCCCAAAACTGGTTTCTTCATCATTTCTTGACAACCACTGCCCCACTTGGGGGGTGGGGGCGGGGCGTTTAATAACAAAGTTTGCTTTTAATGATTTATCCAACAGTTTGCAGAATGTTTGCTTTTACTGACTTATCCAATAGTTTGCAGAATGAAGACTATTGAGAGAGGGGTGTCAGAAAAAGTCTTGGAGAGAAATGCCTGGGGGAGAGAAGAGAAAGATAGCATATGAGAGCAAGGGTCTGAGGTGAAGCTAAAGAGAAAATGAGGGTCCGGGGGGGGGGGGGGGCGGGCGGAAGGCACAGGACATTGCTCTTGGAATGGGAAAGAGAGACGTTGGGGAAGAGCTCCGGGCTGGAGCTCAACAGAAAGAAAATGGGCGTTAGGAGAAAAACTGAGTTTGGGGGACTTTTTTTTTCCAGCTTCCTTTCCTTTCCAAGAGGTTTTCTCTGCTCCATTTTGCTCCTCCCCCTCCTCCCCGCCTCCTCTGCTCCCCCTCCTTCCCCGCCTCGCGCGGCAATGGGAGGCTCCTAGGCAGGAGAAGCAAAAGAAGGAATTGTTTGCGAGTTCAGTCATCCAAAAAAGCTTCTTCCATATGGAGGGACCGGGTGCGCCGGGCGCGGCGTCCCCTGCCTCGTCCTCCTGCTGCTGCCGCCGCCGCCGCGACCCCCGCTTCCTGCCGCAGGGACCCTGAGCCCCGGCCCGCCAGTGTCAGCCTCCGGGCGCGCGCACGCACACTCACCCTTGCACACACACACACACACACACACACACACACACACACACACTCACTCACGCCCGCCACAGCCACACGCGCCCGCACGCGCCCTCCCTCCCCGGCCGGCAACTTCTCGGGCCGGGGCTCCTTTGTTGCTCCCGCGGCGGCCGCTCTCCGGTTTTGCGAGTCCCCTGGTGTCACCGTGCGGGTTGTGTGTCCTTTCGGCGCGGTGCTGTGCGGCTCCCACCGCGCCCGCCACGCCGGCCCCGGACGCCGCTCGCCCTCCCCAGAAGCTGCCGCACCAGAGGTGAGTCACGTCGCGGAAGTTTGTTTTCTTTTCGCAAAAAGTTGTGTTCCTGGGTTGGTGGGGGCGGGGGTGCGGGAGGCGGCCGCAGGCCCGGCGAACCCCGGGGAGCGCCGTCGGCGGGAGCGGGTCCCCCGCGGGGGCTGCGGCCGAGGCGGG